>NC_043703.1:77504159-77604054 GCF_006229205.1 Suricata suricatta | reverse complement strand
AAACTCTTGATTTCAGCTCAGGTCATGATCTCGAGGTTTGTGAAATTGAGCCCCGTTTCAGGCTTTGAGCTGACAGAGTGTTGCCTGCTTGGGAATCTTTCTCCCTCTCTCTTTACTGTTCCCTGTTCCTGCTCTCTCTCAGTCTCTGTCCCTGTCTGTCTCTCTCAAAAATAAACATTAAAACATACACACACACACCTTTTGCACCAAGACAACTCAAGAATTCTTTCTTGACTGCTTACTCCTGAACCCCAACATTATCACATCAATGGATATTTTATGATTTGGTGCTGTAATAAAAGAGCTTTATTTTGTTAATTAAAATTTTCTAGATTTGGCCATTGGGAGCACTTTCACTTGATTCTTGTGTTCTTTTGACATACCTTATCTATCCACAGATTTTTTAAATGTCTGTTTACTAGTCTTTTTAAGTCCTAGAATTTCCATTTGCTGCTTCTGTCTTCTTTTTTTTCTTTTGATGAGAACTTCTATTTTTCATTTTTAAATATTTTTATTCTTTATTGAAGAATTATTTATTCTTTATTCTTATCATGGCTGTTGGGGCCCCTTGATGGCTCGGTGGGTTGAGCATCTGACTCCTGATTTCAGCTCCGGTCATGATCTTGTGGTTCACATGATCAAGCCCTGCATTGGGCTTTCTGCTGACAGCACTGAATCTGCTTAAGATTCTCCCACTCTCTCAAAATAAATATTTAAAAAAAAATCTTTGTCATATAATTGTAACATCTGTGTACTTTCTTTGTTAGCATCTACTGATTATCTTTTTCCATTTAAATTGTTTTTGTGGGTTTTAGTAGGATACATGATTTTTATTAATTGAAGCCTGGAAGTTTTGGGTATTATTTTTCTTATATTCTGGATCTTATACACCTCCTGCTTTGGCTGGTCTCAGCACTGCCAGGTGTATGTAGAAATCCAGGCTCTCTGCTTGGCCTCTGTTGACACCCATGAGGTGGAAGGAGCTCATTATTGCTGGATGAGGGTAGGGGTTCTGGCTCCACTCTGGGCTTTTGCCCAACCATTCTAACTGGGAGGAGCAGGAGTATCTCCCCACTGCTCCCCACATAGTCCCTGCTGAAACCAAATGATCCTGTTCTAGTGGGTTTAGAAAATATTCTTTATACTATCATTAAATAAAATAAAAATTATTTTAAAGACTGTTTCATCTTTCATTCTGTAAAATACTATTTTAATGTTTAATTCCTATTTTGCATGTTTATAATTTACAAGTAAACATGGAAATCCATGCATACATACATTGTTACTTGATAAAAGGACACAGTCATATTTTTGGAGACCACTGCATGTAATGATATAGTGAATGTCTCTTCTGTAGCCTGCAGAAACTAAACTTGAGTGATCTTTTCTTATCTGTGCTTTCCCCACCCTTTTACCTTCATCTCTGGCATTTTAACTTGGCTGCCATTGTTGTTTATGCCCGCCTTGGTGAATTAGTTTCTGGAATATACTGATCAGGTAATTAATCATTTATATCCTGGCAGTGGAGACTGTGTATTACTTAACACTTCTCTTTCAGTATTTTATTTTCCATTTTCTTGCATAGTATTTTGACTTAAATGGAGAGCAGGATGCTTTTCTGCCAGGAGTAAAGATCTAAATTTGTATGTGCTATAAGCTGTCAGGTGTTCTAAAAGTTTCCAAAACAACCCATTTGCCGTGTAACTACATATGCTCCAAATCACTTAATTTAGAATGCTTTGGGGTACCATAGGCTGTAATGAGATCTTAGAATACATTGTCATCTAAGAGAAATAAGTAATTTTTCTTTTTGGCTATGTCAAAATACAGGCAAGTTAAGCCTAAGTTAATTATCATCAAACGATCCCCCCCCCCCCCATAAAGTCTTTTAAAATCTTTTTTCAGGTAGGTAGCCATCCAAGCTTTCTGAAGGAGGTTCGAGATCACATGCAGGACTCTTTCTTAATGCAGCCTGAGGTAAGCAGGAATGTAACTGTGGTTAAGCCCTTGATAATTTTGTGTATTGCTTATTGTCTTTATTGTGTATCTGAAAAATCACGTGGATTTTAAAGTATTATGTTAAAATTTATGAACTTAAAATATGTCAGATGATGATTGTTTTCTTATGTTATCCTAGGCAAACTTTATTTCAGTAAACTTTACATATATTTTCTTGTGATATGCTTGTTTGCTTTTAGGTATTTGTTAATTAAAAATTATTTCCTGATAAAATTTATGCACAGTACCTTGTCTACAGTAGGCATTTAACTAGGATATAAAAGGCCCTTTTCTTTTGTGCCTACTTCAAAGATATTAAAAACCCTTTTATTTCAAAAAATTTCTAAATTCATATTCCTTAATCCAGATAAATAAGTTAGCACATAAATTAATATGTGAATATAAGTGTATATAGTTAACAACTATAGTCATTGAGGAATTTCATATTGAGATAATGCAGCTATATGATTAATCTATAAGACCTCATTTGAATTTTAAACATTGATGGTCCCTTATAGCAAATGGAAAAAAAAATTTTCTTATTTAGGATCCAGTCCAGGATCATAGGACATTATTTCTTTCAAAATGTTTATCTTTTTCCCTCCCTTTTCTGAGACCCCACTTTCAGATATTTTAGATTTCCTTCTGTTGTTCTGTGGTCTTTGTGGCTCTGTTATCTATTGGTTTTTTGTTTGTTTGTTTGTTTGTTTGTTTTTTTTTGGTCTTCATTTTGGAGAGTGTTTATTTTTGTCTTTAATTTTACTAATCTTTTCTAATCAATTGTTAGTCCCATGTGGTTTATTTTACATCTCAGATCTTGTAGTTTTCATCTCTAGAAGTTCCATCTGGGTCTTTTTTATATCTTCTATTCCTTGCCTCATTATGTTCATGTTTTCCTCTACTGATTTCTTGAATGCATCAGCATGTTTATCATAGCTCTTTTAACATTTTGCCTTCTATTTTCACAGCTGTCATTTCTAGATCTGTTTCCACAGCTTGATTTTTTAAATTTCTACATAATGAGTTATATTATGTTTTGTGGAATGTTTAAAAGCCATTATTCCATATCTTTTGTATAGTTTTCTAGTTTTTAAAAGTGGGGGTTAAATCTAGCCTCTGATACTCCCATCATGGCTGGAGTGGAAGTCCCATCTGCTTTAATCTGAAATAGTTGCCTCGTCTTTGTCTTTCATGACCTTGACATTTTTGAATACTATAGGATATTTCATAGAGTGCCCCTCAGTTTCAAGTACATGAAGTTTTTATCTCTTGAGTACCTTCTCATGTGGTTCACTGACTTGGTCAAAGTGTAGTAAGAGAAATATATTACTTACATGTAAAAGAAAAAATTAAGGGGAAGTTTTAAAATCATGTGATAGTTAATTTTGGTGTGCATATGGAATTGGTTTAAAATTTAAATGTAAGGCACCAGTTTTCAGTGAGTATACTGAAAATGAACCAATTTGCCATAAACTCCCCATTATATTTACCTTTTGCCTTACCAGTATCTTGTTTTAATTAGTTCTACCTTATTCTTTTATGTGAATTTATAAGTAGGTTTATTTTCTCCCAGGCCTGAATGAGGAATATAATAATTGTGAATTTGTTACAATTAATTTTATTTTAAAATCAATGTAGAATTTATAGGATGAATAAAATTTAAATATGATTATTTTGATTGTTTACATATAAAACAGAAAACATGGCATTAACGGATTTTTTTTTTTTTTTGCTAATGTTCTTTCATTAAATGAGTCCTTTTATTTTTGAAGTAGTGGTGGCTGTGAACGTGGCTGTGTTAAAATATTTTCAATATTAATGATTCTATCTTTCTGATAGTACTTTCTCATTCTCTTCAGATAAAAGTATTTGTCAGTGTGGACCAGTTGCTTAGCTCCTTGTTTACTTGACCCAATTCAACTGGTCTACTTTTTATTGGTACGTCTTAAAACTTACTAATTACTTAACCATTCTGCCAATAAAATTATTGTCAACTTAAAGGATGTTTCTAATAAGTAGAAAAAAAAATCTAATCCAAGGTTAGATTAGATGGTTGAACTTTATTTATGTTGATAAAAGAATTCTTTGTGGGTGCTGCTACATGCAGGTCTTGTACAAACATCTACTGAGAGCTACTTGCTTTTTCTCTCTATAATCTTGTAATCTAATGGCAAGTGTCCTGATAATTTTAGTATTCCTGATTTGTACTGTGGTGCCAGATATTAAACATTCTTTTTCATTGTTTTATTGGTGTGTTTTCTTTTATCCTTTCCTCATTATAGAAATTTAAATTATTATATAGGCCTCAGGAAAATATTTTGTCATTTCAAACAAAAACCAGCATTCTCCTCTTTGTAACATTGGGAGAGTCATAATTAGATTTACTAGGTTTGCAGTTATTCTTTTTTGTTCCTTGTTTCCATTCTTTTGCTGTTAATAAGTATTTCCTTTTGCAGTCTATCAGAGGTTGAAGAATGGGTTGATTTCTACTTTGGAAAGTAAAACGTAGGGCTTTGTTGAAGTGACATGATGCTTAAGTAAATGAGGAACGGACAGCATTGGTTAGTTTTTATAGTGCCAGAATGCATATAACATACATTCCTGGCACATAAATAGCTCTGCTTGTTTTTTTTAAAATACCTCTTCTATTTGTTGCATGCTAAGAAAGTTTTTTTCTTTTTCTTTTTTTGATGTGGATGTTATTTGTTTTGGTTATTTTCCCTTCAACATTACCTTTATTTTCTAAAATCTTGTGGTGCTCATGAAATTTGTCCATGCAGTTTGCCCATTTTGTTATTTTTGGCCTGCTTGTCATCTTTCCTAATGTCCATTTTTAGTCATCAATCCATGGCATATTTCAAGGCCTTTTAATATCATATTGTACTGAATGCTGTTGGGTATGACAATGAGTAAAATCATCTCAACATCAGGTAGAAAGGTGGATACAATTACTTTGCAGCATGATGTGTGGTATTTGATTTAACTAGTTATGATAGCTGTATGACCACTCAGAAGAGAGCTCAGATACAAGTTGCACCATTGCTTTATCTTATCTTTGATTTCTGGTTGTGACTATTCATGTTTTTCATATAAACATACCAGTTCATCTGAATTGTATTTTTGTAAGACTGTATGTTTTACAGTAATACTGCTTTTGTCTAGTAATTTTCAAAGCGTACCTCCTTTAGTCTTATCATCATATATTTTAGCTTGTTTCTTTGAATTATGTGTTGGCAAATATTCAGTCTTGCCAGAAGGATTGACTATCCTTTTCTTTTGACTGATTATTAGCTTTAGTTAATAGCTCAAAATCATGTTGAATGACTTCTTTTAGTTAAAAATATTAAAAATTTTCTAATGTTTATTTATTTCTGAGACAGAGAGAGGCAGAGTAAAGGCGGGGGAGGGGCAGAGAGAGAGAGAGAGAGAGAGAGAGAGAGAGAGAGAGAGGAAGACACAGAATCTGAAACAGGCTTCAGGCTCTGAGCTGTCAGCACAGAACCTGATACGAGACTTAAACCCACAAATCGTGAAATCGTGACCTGTGCTGATGTGAGGCACTTAACTGACTGAGCCACCCAGGCGCCCCTAAAATTTTTTTTAAATATGGTGTTTTATTGTGGTTGAATGAGGTTTTAAATGTAGTACACATAGGTGGTTAATTGGTTTTAAGAGAAATTCCACAAGTTCTCGGGACAGCAGCACAGCTCAGTGCAAAAAGTATTTAACAGAAGATTTTTCTCTGAAGGACCAAAGTCATTTGATTATTAAGGGTTATTATTATATGTACATTTAATTTCTTCTGTCAGATGACAAGTGTGTCATCTTGGTAAACAGAAAACACTATGTCTTTGTTTTTTTCAGTTTTTACTTACCTTTTTGTAGGGATTCTGTTTAATTAATAGTGAAAAACCCAGTGTTTGAAAGAGACTTAGCTGAGATCATTACTTTTGTTTGAACCTAATTTAGATGCATTGCAGTAAACAGTTGCATCCAGATGAAGATTTTTGACCCACTAAACCTGATGAGAGATTAACAGAATTGTTTTGCAGAGAGAAAGGTGTACTGAAAAATATAATTTTTTTCTAATTAAATTGTGACTTTCTTAATTTTCTTTTTTGTTTCAAACTTTAGAAATATGGAAAACTGACCACCTGTACTGGCTGCCGAACACAGTGCAGGTTTTTTGATATGACTCAATGTATAGGTCCTAATGGGTATATGGAGCCATATTGTTCAACTGCTTGCATGAACAGTCACAAGACAAAATATGCAAAATCACAAAGTAAGTTTCAGGTATTTGGAAAGTTAAAAATACTTTAATAACATGACTAATTTCTTACCTACACTTTCCCTTTAACTTTGTTTTTATACTGGTTTTTAACTGCATAAGCTTTTTTTTTTATCACATTAAACCTTCTTACGATAGAAAGGTTCTTTTAAATGTTAATTTTGAGAAAGAGAGAGTGAGTGGGAGAGGGGCAGAGAGCGAGGCAGACAGAACAGGCTCCAGGCTCCAGGGCAGAGAGCGAGGGAGACAGAACAGGCTCCAGGCTCCAAGCTGTCAACATAGAGTCTGAATTGGGTCTCAAACTCATGAACTGCAAGATCATGACCTGAGCCGAAGTCAGACACTTAACTGAGCCACCCACACGTCCCACTGCAGATTTTTTTAGTAGTTTTGACCACTCCATATTTCTTTAATTTTAAGTTTTTGGTGAAGTTCTGTCCATGTCTGAATTCTTAGCAAAATTATTTTTCCCTCAGATTAAAACTGAGATTGTTTCATATATCCATGTATGTTTAGAGACATGATATTGGACTTTTTATAACAGTATTTTTTAAGGTGGACATAATCTTGGATATTTATTTTAATAAATGGTTTATAGAATGTTCCATTAAAATTATTCTCATTTACGATTTGTTTTTAGGCTCTTATTGTTTTATATATGAAACCAGACATGTACATTTTCTCTTCTAGGTTTGGGAATTATTTGCCATTTTTGTAAGCGAAACTCTTTACCTCAATATCAAGCCACAATGCCTGATGGGAAACTGTATAACTTTTGCAATTCCAGTTGTGTGGCTAAATTTCAGGTTTGTTACTTATTTTGGATCACTCCCACTCCCAACAAAATACACATGGGATATAAACAGTGTAATATGCTTCATCTTTATTTAATATGTTAACTTCTATGTTGTTTGTTGAAGGCCAAATTGCAGGGTGCAGATTCTAGAGTCACAGTAAGAATCACAGTAGTAGATGCTCACTACTTGATGTGGACGATCTAATTGACTTTTCAGTTGTTATTTATATAACAGACTTAAAGGAAAATGAACTTTAGTGTAATTGAGCTTGATGCCTGATGTGTACTATTTTCTTAGTGGTTTCAATAACCTGTTACTCTTAGGAAGATTTCTGTTTTATGATAAATGGATGAAGGATGTAGGTATATTTAGCCTGAAAGTGATGAGCATAAATGTTTTCTTCATATATTAGAAATATGCCAGTTAAAAGGATTGGACTTGTTATAGTGAGCCCTAATATAGTACAAGATCAGTTTAGGGAGACCTTTTTTCATTTTTGTGAAGGTAAAGAACTTTTTGTTCTTTCTGTCTTCAAAGTTGGGATTATGGATAATTTCGGAAGACGTCTTACTGGAAGTGTTCAGATATAAGCTGTTTGACCACTAGGAGGGAATAGTTGAAAATGGGATTCAGCATTAGTTAAGTGGCATGAGTAGGCTTCCCTACTGTATGTGAAAAATTCATGGTATTTACTCAGATTCAAGCCAGTGCATAAAATGATGCTTCATGATAGTGAATCTTCCAGCAGTTTCACAATGTTGCAGATACTGTATTCTGTGTTATTTAACCTGAAAATGTAGTCTCTTAAGTATATAGCAGTAGTTATAACCATCATTAGCCTTTAAATTTAGGTGGTTTTTAATTCAGTCAGGCGAATGTTGTTTTTATTAATAGTTCTATCTTCCACTGAGTTAAGGTAAGAAGCCATATTCAAGACTAAACCTTTATATTGGAAATTGGGATCATGGCTATTAAAAAATCCTTAGAATGGTAAATACTGCTTCTGACTTGTTGGCTCTTCTTAAACTAGAAATTAAGGAATAAGGAAGGATTCGACGAGAGAATAACAGTGTTTTTGGCATGCTGCTTCTCAGACTTAAACTTTCTCTGTTACTTTTTGATGTTTGAAATGTTAATAGAAAATGTTTTAACTACTTTTTTCATTTAACTGAAACTTGTGTTGCCCATGATTTAATGAGACCGTATATGTACATTTTATCTTTTATTTTTTATTTCTTCTTTTTTTTAATCTTTTATCTTTTAAACACTTAATGTAGATTTTCCTATCCAGATAAGCATGTAGGCAGCCTCCTCACTATAACTGCATCAATTAACAAAGTTGACAAATAGACAAGCAGCATTTTTTCCCTTTATCTGTATCGTAAAGCAAACCATAGATTTTGAACTTTGTCTTCATTAGATGTTTTTTCATTTCAAAATAAGGTAATAGGATAGTGAAAGAATACCTAACTTTAATGGACTTGCAGTGTTTTTGAAACTCAGGGACACTGTTGCTGGTTGTCATTCAAAAAATTTATTCGCCAGATAGTTACTATCTTAAATCTGCATGTTTTGTTTTTTCACAAATCTTGATTGTATTGTATGTTGTATGCAGAAGATATAAAAAATGTTTAAAAAACATCTGTTTTTAGATGTTTATTTGAGAGAGTGGACATGCATGTGTGTGATCAGGGAAGGGACAGGGAGACAGAAATCCAAGCAGGCATGCAGAGCCTGCCACGGGCTTGATTTCACAGACTGAGATCATGACCTGAGCCAAAGCCAGACGCTCAACCGACTGAGCCACCTACGCGCCCCCCCAAAGTTTTTTTTCAATAAGTGTTTTTTTCCTCTAACTACCACCCTGAAAAAAATTTAATATGTTCTGAAGGTTATATGTAACATGTAATATATTACAGAATGAGGATTAAATACCAGCATAGCCACCACTCATGTTAGAAATTAGGACAAAACTTTTAAAATCCACATATGCTTATATCTTCTCCTTTTCTGTAAATTGTTTGAACTTTTAAAAATGTAATAAAATTAAGGCCATTGTTATCAATACTAGTCTGTTAATCCTTTTCCTCCTAACTTTGTAAAAGAAATGACCAATTTAAAAAAGTATTATAGGCTGTTTTCCCTGATGGAATTGGAATGAAAATGATAGCAGTATTGCATATGGGATAAATTACTACTTAAAACAACTATTGGAGAGAACTAGGAACTAGTCTTTTTTAAAGATTTAATTACTAGTTCAGAACTTGGTTAACTATTAACTCTTATTCTTAAAGTGAAAAAAATCATACTTGAACTGCATAGTTTTTCCTTTTCCATATGATTTTAAATATTAGTAATCTTGTAGTAAAAGAATTTCAGTTTCATAAAACTTAGTGTACTAGTCTAATTTTTATTTATTAAAAATTTTTTTATGTTATTTTTTTATTTTTGAGAGACAGAGAGAGACAGCGCAAGCAGGGGAGGGTCAGAGAGAGAGAGGGAGACACAGAATCCGAAGCAGGCTCCAGGCTCTGAGCTAGCTGTCAGCACAGAGCCCAGTGCGGGGCTCGAACCCAGGAACCGTGAGATCATGACCTGAGCCAAAGCCAGACCCTCAACTGACTGAGCCACCCAGGTGCCCCAGTTTTATTTATTTTTAATATTTTATTTATTTTGAGAGAGAGCACGCGTGTGCATGCATGTGATGGGGGAGGGGCAAAGGGATAGAGGATCTGAAGCAGGCTTTATGCTGACAGCAGAGAGCTGAAGCGGAGCTCGAACTCATGAACTATGAGATTATGACCTGAGCCGAAGTTGAATGCTCAACCAACTGAGCCTCTCAGGTACTCCACTAGTGTAAATTTTAAATATAAGATTCAGGGGTGCTTGGGTGGCTCAGTCGGTTGAGTGGCTGGCTTTACCTCAGGTCATGATCTCGCGGTTCGTGAGCTCGAGCCCCACGTCAGGCTCAGGGCTGAAAGCTCGACGCTTGGACTCTGGTTTGGATTCTGTGTCTCCCCTGCTCACACTGTCTCTCAAAAATAAATAAATGTTAAAATAAATAAATAATAAGTATAAAATTCAGAAATGTAATTTTATGTGTCAAGGAAATATTTAAGCAAGATACTGTTTTCTGGACACAGTTAATATTTGGTAGCATTTACAAATAAAAATTCTAAAATCTGTGTCAGACTCCATATGTTTTGTTCTTTGTTTTAGGCTCTAAGTATGCAGTCATCTTCAAATGGTCAGTTTGTAGCTCCAAGTGATATTCAGTTGAAATGCAACTATTGCAAAAATTCCTTTTGTTCAAAGCCAGAAATCCTGGAATGGGAGGTAAGTTCAATATTTTTATGTATATTTTGTGCTTAAATGAGAGTATAGTAAAATAATGTGTTTCAATTTGAGAATCTGTTTCGCAGTGTATCCACTGCGAATCCAAATTCTTCAGAATTTGTGGTGATTGAATTATTACTCTTGTGTGGGAATAGCTTCAACAAAGGACATGTTTGTAGGTCAAACAAAATTACTGAAGTCATGTTCACATATTGACATGTTTGTAGTAGTGTATGGAATGTTGCTTTGTTTAGCTACATACCTTGAACATCTGTTTGTACTTCATTTTTCCATTTTTACCCTCATTTTAATAAATGTCTTTGAACTATAATATCGTGTATTGCCTGCTACCTGTACAAATTAGGATTTGTCACTTAACATGTTTTCATTAACATTGTATAATTGTTTTAATAAAGAATCCTAATATTTTTCCTTACTCTTGCTTTCAACAGTTTGACATATATTTTTGCCATTTACAAAATCCTATCATTATTGTTTATTTAAATAAGTGAGTAGTGATGGAAAGATGGATAGATGGATGGATGGATGAATAGACAGGTGGACCTGGCTGAACACTGCTTTCTTGATCAGTGTTCATCTTTGGCCATTCTTTCTTTTCCCCCTTTTCAATGGCATGGGATATGTGATGAAATGGTGTGTAAGACATAGTACTAATAATAAATTGCTCTTGAGCCAAAGTTTGTTAGTGGCTATTGGCAAGTCACTTGGTATCTGAATCTTAGGAGAAAGCTGATAACCAGGACCTGACTACATGATTACTAAAGTATTTTGGAAATCTGAAATTTCATTATTTTAAATTTAGTCCCTGAAAACTTGTTGAGTTTGTTATTTTGTTTGGTGCTTTCTCAAGAGCATGTAAATCAGTTATTCTTGGAGACTGTTGTTGGCACCCAGTGATCATTTTTAGTGACTATAAAATTCTCTCTAAATCATAGCAGGAAAATGTCAAAGGCCTAATAAGAATAAAGGATTGGTGGGGAATGAGGAATGAAATCCATAAGCAAGCACATGGAATAATATCATATAGGGAATAAAGATCTTGCCTGAATGGAATTTTGATAATACCAGATGAAAGTATTATCAAATACTTTCTATCGATCCTTTCTATCGGTCCTTTCTATCGATCTCCATGTTAGAGCTACCTGGCTTGGTGTTGCTTTATTTACATGGAGGTTAAGTATTAGAAGGCTTTAATAAACATTGTCTACCAAGCTGAATGAGAGTTGAGCCATTCCCTCATGAATGAGAATTCAGGGGCCTCTTTCTTCTCATTCCATGGTTGGCACTTGTCGTTTCTTTGTTGCTGTGTTTTCTCTTATGTTTTATGTCCAGGATGGGGCAATTTTCCACTGATGATTGCCTTACTACTTGAGTTGCTTCCCAGACTCTTTCACCTTCCTTGTCTTGGTCTTCATTTATGTTTGCCAATTGTTAGTGGATGGATTAGACCTAGTCTGTATCCTCCATAATAATAGAGGGGCAAAGGGGCTGCCCTGTACATTGTGTTTGTGTTTGGCTACATATTTGGAGAATATAGCTCTGGCTTTATAATAAGGTTTGGGGCCAGGAGAAATAACTAAATAATACTAACCTAGCTCCATTCAAGGGAAACAACTCAGTCTCAAGTTTAGCAGCATACTTTATGATGGCCCCAGGTTGAATACTTTATCCATAATAGATTTGTGATAGGAATGTGATTAGGTCTACTTGACTATACCCACAAAGACTACTTCTTTTTGAGTGAAACTTGTCATATTTCTCATCATTTTGTAGTTTACTCATATTTTATCTTCCATTGTTTTCTACCCATTTCTTTAGTTCCTTAGCAATACCGGACTGCCATCTTGTTTTAGTGGTACCTTTACTATTTTACTGAGTAATTTTGGGGTAGTTAATGGTATTGTTGAATTTTGTGGAATTATGTCTAAATATAGCAGTGAATTAGTTAAATTAGCTTTTTGTGGCCTATAGAAAATGTGTCCCCCAGGATTATCAATCACATTAACTAGGTAAATGATTTAAGTTTATTTCTATAAAAGTGGCTTGTTTATTTCTTAAACTTTTTCTTGAGGTGGTTATCATATACTTACCAAGGTTCCCGTTGTGCATTTAGAACAAAGTGCATCAATTCTGCAGCAAAACTTGTTCAGATGACTATAAGAAGTTGCATTGCATAGTTACATATTGCGAATACTGTCAAGAGGAGAAGACTCTTCATGAAACAGTAAATTTCTCTGGCGTTAAGAGACCTTTCTGTAGTGAAGGCAAGTGTATATACAGTGTTGTTCATAACTTTTATTAATATTTAATGTTAATTTTTTGCCAAAATATTTTCATATATATAACTACATGTGTCCAGGGTAGCTGTACAATTTTAGTGTAGCTGAACAAAAAATTTGAATTTGGTTTTCTACTGACTTGTTTTGTTATTTTAATTTGTAGACTTCTGGGCCTCAAGGTGTTTTATCTCTAAAAATTTGATAACCTTTTTTCCATTAAAAGGAAGTTTTGAAAATAAAAGCAGTATCATATGTCAAATCCAAACATAGAAATGTGATCTGAAAGTTTATTTTCCAGGTGGGATAGAATTATTTTCCATTGGGTTCATTTCCCGTTCCAGTTTACTGCCTAGCCTACAAAGATTTTCAGTCTACCAGAAAGAAGATCGTATGTGGCATTACTACAATGGAAACTTTTAGTTTTCAATTTGGAATGCCAGGCAGTCGCTGGCTCTTATTGTATGTTCATGATTCTTTTTCCTCTCATTTCTGTCTTTGCTGCTCTGGTGTCAGGCAGCTGATTAGAGAAATGAACTCCTGTTCTCAGTTTTAATTTTCCAGAGATAGGAGCCAGGATTGTAACTATGGATTTGGGGCTCTTGTTATTACTACTTTCTCCCCAAATGTCACATTCTTGCTCTACACTGGCTTTCACTTTCTATTCTTTCTTTGGTCCTAGGCACTGAACTCTTCCAGCTTTTCTTTTTTATTTATTTTTTTTAATTTTTTTTTTTAAGATTTTATTTTTAAGCCATCTCCACACCCAATGTGGGGCTTGAACTCGCAACCCTGAGATCAAGAGTTACATGTTCTACCCGCTGAGCCAGCTGGGCACCCCTTTTCCAGCTTTTCTATCTGCTATCCTCATCTCTGTTTCCTAGTTAGGTTCCCCCCACTGCCCCGGATCCAGGTTTTATATGGTTTTCTACTTTAGGGGGAAGAAGAAGGTTGGAAAGTCCTAAGTGCCAGCAGTAGTGAATGACCAAAAGCCCTAATGATTATCTGTCCATTCAGTTAGTGCCTTCATCTAGTATATTATACATTTCACATAATAAGTTTATGTATAAAAGAGGGTATTACTTATAAAACAAGGCACTCCTGCTTTTATAGGTTTAATTGAGTACCTTTTACCTGGAATGAGAAAGGTAACCATGTTTACTATTAAGATCACAGCTGTGATGAAAAGTAACATAATGTTTTATTGAAAAGATTGATTCTTTATTTAACTTATTATACCTAAATTTGTATGCGTTGAGAATCTTTAGTGATTCATAAGTCTGAACATATTGGTATTGATGGCTAACATACTCACACATGGTATTGTATCATTTAGATTATGTGAATTTTACTAAAATGAATAGAGAATAGGAGCATATAGAGAATTGACATTAAAGAGAATTTTCAATTAGAGGCACTCCTGTCTTTAGGCAATTAAAGTGTAAAAAGGATGTGTGTCTTTTTCCTCTTTAGTAATATATTTCGTGCTTTCTCTGACTACACCTAGTTCTCTGCTGGAACTTGGCAGAAATAACAGAATATGTAATAACTGGTACCACCATCAAAGACTATTTAGAAAGATAAAGCGTTAATAAAGGTGAAATGTTGAAAAGATTTTTAAGTATAGTTCAAGATAATAGAGAAGAAGTCATAGGACAGCACATAAATAATTGCCAAGTAAGGTAATAGAAAACAGTTACAGTTTGAGTTCACACATCAGGAGGATTATTTAAAACTGGGTTAGAGGGCAGAGTTTGTGGAGGAGGTATGATTGGAACTCCTTATTAAAGGATGGGTAGGGTTTCAGTAGATACGAGAGCAAGGTCATTCTTATGTGGCACAGCATGAGTAAAAGTATGGAAACTTATTTAGTTCTTTTTTTTTTAAGTTTAGTTGAGAGAGAGAGAGAGAGAGAGAGAGAGCGAGCATGAGCGAGCATGAGCAGGGGAAGGGCATGGAGAGAGAGGGAAAAACCCAAGTAAGCTCTGCATGGCCAGCACAGAGCCTGACACAGGGATTGATCCCATGAACTGTGAGATCATGACCTGAGCTGAAATTAGGAGTCAGACACTTACCTGAGCCATCCAGGCGCCCTAAAACTTTATTTAATTCTTACAGAGATATTATAGGGATTAAGGTTGATATGTAAAAACACTTACAATACTGCATTCATATAATAGACAAAAGAAATATTTTATTGAAAGAATAACAATGTTTTCTCTAAACAAGTCTATAAACCAGCTTTACTTCCCTGAAGGTCCATGTAGGGTGATAGAGAAAGGTAAGGCTAGAATTTTTGGGTAAAATGACTACTTAGCTGAGTATACTTTTATGTTTACTCAGTACTTTTCAACAGTCTACATTGTTTCATTTCTCTAATGCCTATTAGTGGTGTGTTTACTGTATGATACTTATATTTAAATAGAGCAAACAAAATAGTTATGAGATACTGTTACATTTGAAAGTCTTGGAACATTAATTATTTGAATTCACATGAGATCTAATAAAATATTCCATATTCTGTTCCAGTATTTATAGATTGTTGTTAATCATAGTAGATTTCAGTTTTGATTAGGAGAAAAAGAAGGCTTTATATGTGAACTTAGACTCTTTTGTAAAACTAATGATCTATTTGACCTAGAAGCACTTTGTTGATGTGTTGCTTTTTTGTCTTAATATTAAAACTTTGTATTTTTCAGGCTGCAAACTATTATATAAACAAGATTTTGCACGACGTTTAGGATTGAGATGTGTTACTTGCAACTATTGCTCTCAACTGTGTAAGAAGGGAGCAACGAAAGAACTTGATGGTGTTGTGAGAGATTTCTGTAGTGAAGACTGCTGTAAGAAATTTCAGGATTGGTACTACAAGGCAAGTAACTGAAAATTTTTATTACAGCAGCTGCTTTAACCAGTCTTTGATAAAACATTACAGTTATTATCAGTGCTCTTATGGTAGCTTATTTATTTAAAAAATGTACACATATTAACCTCTGCCCAGATTATGGAATTCTTTAAATTTTTGTCATTTCTTTTTTTCTTTATACTTGAAGTAGCATTTTTACTTGCTTTATAACTTAGGTATTATCCAAAAGTGGATATATCTTTGTTTTCAGGTAAAACTATATTGTTTTGACAAAATGGATTATTTCTTTAAAATTTTTTGGGTCTTTATTTCACCAAATAGAAACTTTTTTTTAAGAAACCTTTTTTTTTAAATGTTTCTTTATTTTTGAGAGAGAACAGGGGAGAGGTGGGAGTGGGGGGAGGACAGAGGATCTGAAGCAGGCTCTGTGCTGTCAGCATAGAGCCTGATCTGTGGCTTGAACTCACGAACTGTGAGATCATGACCTCAGCTGATGTCAGATGCTTAACCAACTGAGCCACCCAGGCATCCCCACAAATACAAGTATTTTTGATGAACACAATCAGTGTTGAACATTGGCAGGTAGTTGCTTTAGGCACTCACGATGTATTTTGAAAGACTTTGTTCTTTTTTACTTTTTAAATTGTGGATCGTTGGATGATTTCAAATTGAATAGACATTATATGAATAGAGACCAAAAATACTGAATTTGAAACTATGAATAAGAGTGTGTATGTCTTATTAAAACCTACTTCTAGAAAAGTGAAGATAAATCATGTGTTGTCCACTGTATTGTTTTCTATATAATAAAATGAGTGTAAACTTAAGCTTTATTTACTCACATATTACCCAAGAGTTTGATAAACAAACTTTTATCAGTTTATCAGTTCATATGTCCATAACATGGAAAAACATCTCAATGTTAAAACTTCATTATGGTTGTGCTTCTAAAGCATATGAAGACAGACATCATCATAACTTCAAAACTGAAATATTGCTAAAGGAAGTAAAGAATAAAATGGCTGAAATATGTAGAATATTATTTAATTCACTTAATGGAAATGATTATCTTTTTTTTTCAATTTTTTTTATGTTCTTATTTATTTTCGAGAGACAGAGAGAGACGGTGGGAATAGGGGAGGATCAGAGAGAGAGGGAGATACAGAATGTGAAGCAGGCTCCAGGCTCTGAGCTGTCAGCACAGAGCCCGATGCGGGGCTCGAACCCATGAACCATCATGACCTGAGCCGAAGCCGGATGCTTAACCAGCCGAGCCACCCAGGCGCCCCTGGAAGTGATTATCTTTAAAAAAGTTGAGAGGTTGTGGAGGCTCAGAGTTTTGGTGCACTTCATTATTTTACTGTTGCTTCTGAGTAATTTTAAGTCTTACAGTTAAGATTCAGATTTTAGAAACACACAGGACAGGGGCACCTGGGTGGCTCAGTTGGTTGAGCATCCAGCTTTGGCCCAGGTAATGATCTCTGAGTTTGTGAGTTCGAGCCCCATGTAGGGCTCTGTGCTAACAGCTCAGAGTGTGGAGCCTGCTTTGGATTTTGTGTCTCCCTCTCTCTCTGCCCCTTCCCTGCTTGTGTTCTCACTGTCTCTTATTCTTAAAAACAAACATTTTTTAAAAATTCAAAAAGAAAAACACACAGGACAAACATACTAACACTCTCTAACATGCATTTCTTTTATTTTAAACCAGGCTTTTTTTCTGTTATACATGGTGGCAGTTTTGAGAACAGTCACACAAAATGTTACGTTATTGACCCAGCAATAGCACTGCTAGGGATTTACCCAAGAGATACAGAAATGCTGATATATAGGAGCACATGTACCCCAATGTTCATAGCAGCAATGTCTGCAATAGCCAAAATATGGAAAGAGCCTAAATGTCTATCACCTGATGAGTGGATCAAGAAGATGTGGTATATATTCACAATGGAGTACTATATGGCAATGAGAAAGAATGACATATGGCCATTTGTAGCAAAGTGGATGGACCTTGAGGGTGTCATGCTAAGCGAAATAAGCCAGGCAGAGAAGGACTGAAACCATCTGTTTGCACTCTTAGGTCTAACAGGAAAACAGGAGAAACCTAATGGAGGACCAGGGGGAGGAGGGGAAGAGGGAAAGAGAGTTGGGGAGAGAGAGGGATGCAAAACTTGAGAGACTATTGAATGCTGAAAATGAACTGAGGGTTGAAGGTGAAGGGAGAGAGGGGAAAAGAGGTGGTGGTGATGGAGGAGGGCACTTGCGGGGAAGAGCACTGTGTGTTGTATGATAATCAGTTTGACAATAAAATATTAAAAAAAACCCCTCACCTTTAATTTAGCACACATGAACACTCTCCACTCTTTAGGTCTTATTTTGGGAAATTTGTTTTGGATAACCTCAAAACAGTAAAGTGGTCACAGATGGGAGAATTCCATTTTATTCTTCCTGTTACTTTTTTGATTACTTATTTTATAGTTTGAGAGACAAAGTTGTTACCGTATGATAATAATTCCTCTGTTATTCCATTGTACAGATTTCTGCCTAATTGCGAATCCAAGCCTTTTATTTAAAAATTGTTTTTGGAGGATTTTGTTTTTTGTTCAAAGGACACTGAAAGTATTTCTCTGTTTGGCTTCTTTCTTTGAATGAATTCTTCTTGTTTTCTTTTTTATATTAAAATAGAGAAATCTTTTGGTGGGCTTACCCCACTCCCTTTGGCAAAGCAAAGAAGTGTCTTTGGCAAAAGACCACATTATTCTAGATGTTCCCATTTGTTCCATTTTGTTATTTATTTTAAAGGATAATTGTATCTAATGTTTTTATTTATGCCCTGTTTAATGGGGAAATTTTGGTGATGCAGTGCACTTTAGAACATAAAAGAACATGTTAGTTAAATAACCAGTTGTAATTATCTATTTGTTTAATGTCTGTATTCTATACCTTAAACACATTTTTATTGTTATTTCTTATTTTTAACCCAACAAATGTGTATATAATATGCCCTATCATGTTATTACATACTATACTAATCTGAGGAAGAAAGGTAAGAGCATTTTTGTCACATGGTAGGGATTTTTAAAGCAAGTAATGATGATTTTCCTTACGCTCAGTAGGGATACCAGCTTTGAGATGAAGGAAAGTTGCCTCATTCATCAAAGCCTTCTCTGTGCTGGCAGCAGCACCGTGATCAGAAGATAAGTGTGTTCTGCGTGCTTTTGGCTTAAGTCACAGTGCATTTTCTTACTCCTCTCTTGAGTCTCTTCTGTTCATTGCTACCATCCTGTCATCCGCTTAAAAATGTAGTAAGTTGAGTCCCCATCAAATTATTATTTTGACCTTCTTTCCTTTTCCACTTTTTAAATTTAAGAACTCAGAAGTTTTAGGTTTTAGTTCTTTAAAAAATCAGACCCTTAACAATCAATCCAGATTTTATTAGAAAAATTATTTTTTAAAAAGTGTCTCATCAAGGAAACTTTCAAAACAACAGCGAGCCAGTCCAGTCATGAACTTCATCTTTAATCATGAGCATTTGCTACCTAACCAGAGGAGCACGTACATCATATTTTCTACCTTCTCTTATCTTTGTGCTTCAATTTGAGGGACTATCTAGAGTATAAGAAACTTTATGTTTTTATTTATTTAAATTTAATTTAATTATTTATAATTATGCTTTAAATTTTTTGGCTTATGTTTGTTTTACTGGACAAGACATTTTGCATGATCTGTGTTTTTGGCATTACAATGGTTTACATTTGGATTTAAATAGAGATTTATTAAGTACTCTCTCTTCTAAATTGAAATACATGCAAGCAAAAGATGTTGAGAATAAATTTAACATTTTTTTCTTCTCCCAGATAATTCTTTAGAAGGAAATAGATTTTACTTTTCCTTAAAATAAATGTTTACAGGTGGGAAGATAGTTCTTTTGATCTCTATAAGTTTAAAATTTGGGGAGAGAAAGGAGTTAGTATTATAATGGAGTGTGATATATTTAATGAAGTTAATTCAAAAGATCTATTGTTTCTCCAGAATACTTCACAGTACTTAGTAGAACTAATAATCTTAATTTAAATGTTATTACTTCAAATACAGTTTTTTAACATAGGTTTTGACTTGTTTGTCCAGGTTAGTAGTAAATGGTAGGAGTATTAAAATCTTTAATGTAAATACCCTCTAATAGTATAAAAGTGTGACTTATGGGCCTTGATCAAATTAATACTTAGGTTTTAGTAAATCTTAGTCATAAAAGGAGCTCAGTAAAACATAGTGGGCTTTGGGGCACCTGGGTGGCTCAGTTGGTAAAGTGTCTGGCTTTGGCTCAGGTCATGATCTCACGGTTTGTGGGTTTGAGCCCTGCGTTGGGCTCTGTGCTGACAGCTAGCTCAGAGCCTGGAGCCTGCTTCGGATTCTGTGTCTCCCCCTCTCTCTCTGCCCCTCCCCTGCTTGTGCTGTTTCTCTCTGTCTCTCAAAAATAAATAAAAAACAGGAAAAAAAAATAGTGGGCTTTAAAAATTTTGTCTTCTTTTGTTAAAAAAATTGCTAGAAGTACTGATTTTAAAAGATTATTATTTGTTTTTGAAATAGTTTAAAAAGGGAATATCTAATATTCTTATTTTAGATATGTTTTTTGGATAGATGAAGAATTCTTATCACTTGAATGTTGCCTGCAATCACCTACTCTTTTATCACTGCTTTTTTTTTTTTAAGTAAATAATTAGTGTTATTAGATACTGGGAAGTCATATAAAATTATTTTTTATATGACTGTTTCTTTCATATTCATTGATTATCCCCCTGCCCTGTAAAATTAGGTCTGATTGGTGAAATGGGAAACAAGTAGATGGGAAAGTTACAAGGATGTATATATTTTGCCCCAAAATGAGAATTTGAAGCTGCCAGATAATAGGGGACTGTATCAGTATAGGTTGAATGAATAAGTCTTTGTCATTTATTGAAGGAGAAATTCCTGTCTTAGCTGAGATTTTGGATTAAGATTTTTGCATGAAGAATTTAGCACCTGCCTATTATCTAGGTGGTTTGAACTAGTGACTGTTACCTACTCCCCTACCCCTCATAACAGAAAATCCCTGAGTTTTCACAGTGACAGGGAAGCCACTAAGTAGATGATGAAGTGGTATTTTTTAAGCCAGCAACCCAAGTTATAGTTCAGGTCTTTTGTGTAGAAATGTTCAGCTTTTCTAAGAGTTGTTTTCTGTGTTTGGGAGGAAGTGGTTTTGGTCAGGAATGATGGTCATTTTTAACAATGTTTCCCAATTAGTCATTGTATTTTAAGCTCAATGAGTGGCTATAAAAGAAAAAAACAAATGGAAAAGCAGTTCACAACTTTTAAAACTTTGATTATGGCATTAAACTTGGTTTTAGGATTGAGTACTGCTATTATCCTTCCATTCTGCAAATGTGTATACATATTTTGTTTCCATTTGCAAATTGGCATTGATTTTGTTCCTTTTCATATACAGAGAAATCAAATTAACTTGTTTTGAATCTTCTGGAAGAAAGCATCAAGTACAAAATCCAAATGTCTAGAATAGTAAAATAATAAAGTGATTTCATTGTTTAGTTTCTTTGAGTATAATGTGCTGGTCTTTATGTCCTTGACCTTCTAAATTACTGTATAAATGGAAGTGTTTTCAGAGTTAGCATAGTGGGCGCCTGAGTGGCTTAGTCCGACTTCGGCTCAGATCATGATCTCAAAATTTGTGGATTCGAGCCCCATGTTGGGCTCTGTGCTGACAGCTCAGAGCCTGGAGCCTGCTTCGGATTCTGTGTCTCCCTCTCTCTCTCTGCCCCTCCCCCGCTCATGCTCTGTCTCTCTCTGCCTCAAAAGTAAATAAACATTAAAAAAAAAAGTTAGCATAGTGTATCTAGTGATTTGAACAAGCTTTACACAGATCGATATGGGTTTTAGATATTACATTGAGGACCTTCTTGCAACATTTAATTTCTATTAGGATTTGTATTCTGTGGTTACTCATACTAACTCATTTTGTCTTTCCATTGTCTTTATAACTTGATATACTAAGTAAAGCCCAGTTTTTGATTTGGATTGTCTGCCTTGAATCCTGTCTCTGCATTTTTAATGTTTGGCCTTACACAAGTCAGTAAATCGGTTTGGAGTTTCGTTTCCAGCATTGTGGTGAGGATTATAGGGAGTAGATATAACATGCTGGGCTTTTATTTTTCAGGTTCTCAAATGAGGTAGTCGGGCTACAACTTCACTTTTGCTATGTTCTTAAACTGTTTAGACTCAATTATTAAATATTAAGCTTTTGATTTCTTCCTTTGTGCTTTCTCTTTGAGTGTAAAGTGTGAAAAAGGAACCAAACACTAAAACTTTTAATACTTCAAAGGTTATTTTAAAGAAGAGTCTTTGGATGGTGACCAGGGACCTTTTTCATTATTGAGTGAAATATGACCTGGTTGATAATAAGTGCTAATTATACTGAAGTTACCACATAGTATTACCAGAAATATAAATTTGAGCTCACAGTTTTTGGACAAGAGATGTGATATTGGCATCACTTAATAGTCATAATTTATACTACAAATCTTCATTCATTTAACATTTATTCAGCAGGAGAAATACCTGACCTGGAGAAAAAAAAGAGCCTGTGTTCTAACCTTGGGGTATGTTTGTTATATAAGAACTGTTTATCAACAAAATCATTTGTAATACTTCTGACTAGGAGTTTTGATATAGTATTTATTCATAGAACTCCTGTTGAGACATAAAATGAGAGATTTCAAAACCCACAGTATAGAACTATTATTTATAGTTTATATATAGATTAATGAGGAAAAACAACATGATTATTATGAACTTACTATATATTGTTTTATCAAAACTTCTAAGTTGTTAAACCAAACGGGAATTTTAAAAATATGATAATTTATTTCTACTTTAACTGGATCAAATAATTATGAAAAGAACTGTATTTGAAATTAATCATATCTTTTGGTCCACTCACTGATCAAATTGTTAAGACTTAGTGAAAATGGGCAAAATTTAGGGAGATGGGATCATTACAAAATAAAAATCTGTCTCTCTATTATGGATTCACCATCATAAGGTTTAACTTTTTATGTATGAATTTTATTTTTTTAATTTTAAAATTTTCTTTTAATACTTTTTGCATATGAAGTTGTTAGACTAGTTGGGGCTGAATTGTGTTCTTAGAGGTAGGTCAGATTTGTTGTCTTTAAGTATAATATTTTTTCAATTTATATTTTGAGCATTTTAAAACATGAGCTTGAAATTCTTGTTAATAGTTAAATCATTGTATTTACTAAAGCTCTTTAAATTTATGAAACTGTTGAATATACTTCAACTTAACATCCATGATTTTCTCATAAGAGCTTGCTTCAGAATTTTTCTGGTCTTAACACAGCTTCCTTGAATTGGTTTCTCATGAGCTAGCAGTTGAACACAAGAAATCTGTTTAGTAATGAGAGATTTTCAGTGTAATAGGATTGTAGGAAACTTCTACCTGTGTGTCATTAGGGTCCTCAAAATTATTTTAAAATATTAAAATACACTGTACCAATTTGGTCTACCAACGTTCACTTTTTTGGGTTATCCTATCTTTGTAATGCTGGTCTTTAACTTCTGGTAAGTATAGAAAGAGATTTTGACAATTAGTTAAATTGCTACCTTTTTTTTTTTTTTTTACTTTATTGTGGGTTTTATTGTACATTTATGATTCACATTATTTTTTATCAGAAATTATTTTATCACATTTGGCAGAATTACTGATAAACTTTTAGAAATCTTTTAAAATATATCTCACTTTTAAAATCTTCTAATTTGAAATGTCCAATGCCTTCCTTTTTTTTATCAAGGCTGCACGGTGTGACTGTTGTAAATCTCAAGGAACACTTAAAGAGAGAGTGCAGTGGCGTGGGGAAATGAAGCATTTCTGTGACCAACACTGCTTACTACGTTTCTACTGTCAGCAAAACGAGCCCAACATGACAACTCAGAAAGGACCTGAAAACCTACATTATGGTATGTAATAAATTAGGTAGTCACTTGAAAACCCTGTACAGCAGTTTCTTAGATATGAATTCAAAGTAATGATAATGAATAGTTGTCTTTGGACATAGTTTAATAGCAGATTCCATAGTTGGTCTGGGTAGAAGTACCCCATATGATATTTCTATGGATGTATTGCTTTTTACTTTATCCTCTTTTAAAAATTTAGTGCTCGTTAAGAACAGTGCAATTTTTTAATGAAAACCATTTTTGGCACATTGTATATGCTGAGAGTAGGTTGGGAGAAGCAATAAAAACACTTTACAAGTTGTGACTTATTGACAACATATTAAACATAAGAGCATAGTATTGACTCCAAAGCAACAAATACTTGCTGAGAGTACAAAATGGGAAAAGGGTTAATTCCACTTATTTAGCTTTGTATTTTAGCTCTCAATTTTGATATTCTCAAATTTGATATTTATTTTAAAATAGCTTAAAATATTTTCTTCATTACCGAATTTTAAACATCAGTAATATTTAATGAGAAATACAGATTTAGAGCATTGTGAAGAAAGTGTTATTTGTCTTATTTTAAATTTGTTTGTTTTTAGATCAGGGTTGTCAGACGTCCCGAACCAAAATGACAGTAAGTATTGCTTAAGTAAAGTACTAAGTGTTGATTTTTTAATGTGGGTATAAATAAATAGTCCAATTTAACCTGATCATAAGAATGAAAAAATTTTACTTTCCTATGTTGGGACAGTTGGAATACTCAGCTGAATTACCCAATATTGAAGCAGACACTTTCATATATGCTGAGGGATATAAAGGTGAATTAATTAAGCCTCTATCCACATTGGGGTAGATAGACGTATAAATGATATTTAAGTTGAAGTGCCCGTAATCTTTTAAGGCAGCGGCAATAGTATGTTTGAAATGATGGACTGAATGACCGAGTTTGTTCCTGGTGGTCGTGAACCAGCTTCTCAGCAGTTGAGCAGAAGGTTGCCAGGTAGAAAGAGATGAAAAGTAGGAGGAATGTGCTAAGGGCACGTATAACTATTTGTTAGGGCCAAACTTATGGGAGACCTGTGGTGAACTCAGGGGTAATGAGGGTAAAAAAAAGGGCTGGGCCAGAATATTAATGGTTTTGAGCATATATTTCTCAAATAGGTATATGAAGGTATATGTTGGGGCTAGAACTCCTGATTTTTTAAATATGAGAAATAACTTTCATTAATATGTCCTGTGGTTTTTTTTCTTTAGTCTTTTGGTATAATATATTAACTTCTGGTTTCATGTTAGCATTTTAAGACTTTTGTAGTTTGAAAATGGCCATTTATGAGTAATGAATAAAGAGAAGCAGCAATGTTTGCTGTACTTTGAAGCACAACGAGCCTGTATGCCTAGTAACAATAATCACCAGTGCTGGAATGCAGGTATTTCTGGTGTCCTTACCCATCGGAAACTCTATAGGAGTCATTTATTAGCTTTATATTAAGCCTCTGGGCTAGTTTTTATCCTGGTAAGAAAAAAATAAATCAGTGCTTCCTAGCTCTGGTTACACATTGGAATCACTTGTGGAGTTTTCAGAAATTTCCAAAGCCTAGGCCCCAACTCAGAAATTCTGTTTTTGGAAAGTTCTTCAGGTGATTTTAATATGTAACCATAATTTAGGATTACTGACATAGATGAAAATTTGGTGTTTTTACATTATTCCATTCCCTTTTCCTTTTGATGTTAATAGTTAGGCTCCTAGAAAAGTAAGAGTGCTTTCTCCTTTGCTTTTTTCCCCTACATGTCATCCCTTCTGCCTTGTGAAAAAATACATTTAAAATCAGATAATTTACAAACACTTTGAAGTATTCAGCCAGATAATACCAGGCACTCTTGTCTGAGGAGTGTAAGGATGGCCACTCCCTGTCTTGTTACCTTGGCGTATCCCTAGGGCAATGTACAGCCGTGTTTCAAAGGGCTGTAAGGCACCCCTTCTCCCAGCACAGTGTTCACTACTTTGTCCTCTCAGAGCACTTGAGCCACAGTGTTCTGACAGAAAGGATGGTCTAGGAAGAGTAAGTCAGTTACCTTTTGTCTTATAAAAGCCCTCTCCCATCCTTTCCTTGTAAGCTTGTGGAATCTTGGTTCCTCACCTGTAAACTTCACAGGGCGAGAGCTCAGCTGTATGATTTTGGACAGGTCCCTCCACACAAGTTCTCTGAGTTTCCTTATTTGTAAAATGGGAGTGCAGATAGTACCTACTTCAGGGTCATCACGTAGTCAGTATGAAACACATGCCAGATGCTGTGTTCCAGACCTCATAAAGGCAGTATGTTTAGGAGTTAAGAACATAGGCTTTGTTAGATGAATTTACTTGAATCCTGACTTCAGAATTTTTAACTCTGTCATCTTTACCACGTTAATTTCTGAGCCTTGGTTTTCTCATCTGTAAACTCATTTCATGATTTATGTAAATTTGGTGCTTTACATAATGCCCTAATCCATTTAAGCTGCTGTAACACAGTACCATAGATGAGACGGCTCATAAACCACGGAAGCCATCACAGCACAGTTCTTCCTATTAGGCTGTGTAGTCCAAAGTCAGATTGCTAGCAGATAGCAATGAGGGCTTGTTTCTAGGTTCATAAACAGCTATCTTTTCACTGTGTCTTCGTATGGTGGAAAGGGGTGAGGAATCTCTAGGAGTTTTTTTTTTTTTTTAAGCTTATTTATTTTGAAAGGGAGAGTGAGAATATCCCAAGCAGGTGCCACATTCTCAGTGCAGAGCCCAATGCAGGACTTAATACCAGGAACCATGGGATCATGACCTGTACCAAAATCAAGAGTCAGGTGCTTTTTAAAAGAAAAAATTTTTTTATATGCTTTATTTACTGTTGACACAGAGAGAGACAGAGCATGAGAAGGGGAGGGACAGAGAGAGAGAGAGAGGGAGAATCCAAAGCAGGCTTCACAGAGCCCGACGCGAGGCTCGAATCCTTGAATGTGAGATCATGACCTGAGCCAAAGTTGGAAGCTTAACTGACTGAGCCACCCAGGCGCCCCAGGATTTCTTTTACCAGGGCATTAATCCATTCATGCGGGGCTCTGCTTTCATGACAGAATCCACCTAATGGCCACACCTTCACATACCAGCACATTGGGTATTTGATTTCAACATATGAATTTTAGGAAGATACAAACATTATAGCACATAGTCCTTAGGAAGAAGCAACTACTCAACAATTGGTAGCTTTTGTCATTATAATTTTCATTGTTTTGGGTCCTCCTTCAGTATTATAAATAGGTGTAGGTCTTGTTTGTTGACTGGCAGGTAAGAAGTGTTATCAAGTGTAGTTCTTTCCCAGGTGACATAGTTTTTTTTTAACAGGTTTCTTTTTTTTTGTTTTTATTTATGTTGAGAGCATGAGACAGGAAGGGGCAGAGAGAGAGAGAGAGAGAGAGAGAGAGAGCGAGCGAGAGAGAGAGAATTTCAAGCAGGCTCCATAGAGTAAGCATTGAGCCCAATGTGGGGCTTGAACTCACAAAACTGAAATCATGACCCTAGCCAAAATCAAGGTCAGACCCTTAGCTGCTGAGCCCCCCAGGTGCCCCCAGGTGACAGTTTACTTGACATGATCTAATGTTTCTAGAATGACAAGTAAAACATTGAGTAGTATAGGATACATAAGATTTTGGACACATTGTTTTTATGTGAGGATTCTAGGGTATTTTCCAGTTTGGACCAGACTTACCCAGTCTTATTATTTAGTAGATGTACAATAACTGTTTGTTAAATTACTCTTCACATTTTACAATTGAGGAAATTGAGCCATGAGATTGAGTTGCCTGCCTGATGTTACCCGGCAGGGGTGTTAGGACTACATTCCAGAGGTTCTTGTTCAGAGCTCTTTTTCTTAGTTGATTAATTATGTGGTTTGAAATCCTGATGGATCCAGAAGAAGTTCACACTAGTATCAGCTCTGTGGCCAAATGTATTATTTGTAATTAGTGAGATGTCGACCATAAACAGTTAAAAAGAAAATGTTTATTTATCATTGAGGGACAGAAAGAGACAACATGATAATGGGAGGGGCAGAGTGAAGGGGAGACACAGAATCCTAAGCAGGCTCAGAGCCTGACATGGGGCTCGAACTTGCAAACCACGAGATCATGACCTGAGCTGAAGTCAGACGCTCTACTGAATGAGCTACCCGGGCACCCCTGAAAACAGTTTTTAATAATTTATATCTTTCCACACCTTTAAATATGCACAGATAAATTTATTAAACAGTAATGGCATTTTAAGTGCAATTGGTCCTCATTCATATTTGCAAATTTGCCTGTTCTCTAAAATGTAATCCAGGGCGCCTGGGTGGCTCAGTCCGTTGAGCATCTGGCTTTGGTTCAGGTCATGATCTCATGGTTCATGGGTTCGAGCCCTGCGTCTCAGCAGCCTAACTCACAGCCTGGAGCCTGCTTCGGATTCTGTGTCTCCTTCTCTCTGACCTTCCTCTGCTCGTGCTCTCTCGCTCTCAAAAATAAATAAAACATAAAACATTTTTAAAAAATATATTTGTAATCCATAAATCAATACCCATGACGCTTTCAAAGACGTGCAGCTGCCTGAAGTGCATCTTGCTACTGAGGTGGAACAAGGCAAGGCTTTCCCATCTTGTCAGCTCTTCCTGTAAACAGGTGTCGTTTTCATAGTCTCATTACTACCACCTATTTCATATTATGTCCTTTTTATTGGTAATTTTGCTTTATAACAGATCCCCTAAATATAGTACTAAAGTGCTAGCTAGTGTTCTAAGCACAGGAAGGCTGTTCTTTGCCTTAACAGAGGAAGTAATGTGTGTTAGGTGAGCTTCATTCAGTTGACAGTGAGTTTAATGTTCGTGAATCAACAATATGGTATACCTAGAAAAGGAGTAAGAAATTCACCAATCTGTAGATGAGAAAACTCCTAAGTGCTAAAATAAAACCTATAGTGCATGGTGAAGCTATGGAAAAGAAGGAATGGTGACTATTTATGGATTCATGGACTTAGGACTAATTTAAAAAACAAACAATGAAATAGTATTGTGACACTTTGAGCTCATGACATGTTTCCTAGGATCAGGAACGTGTTAAACCTCCTTGCCTACTGCTGGCTGGCTCACCCATTTTAAGGAAAAATGGTATGAAGGATGTCAAACTTGCAGGCAAGGTGGGTTCTGCATATCAGGACCAGGCTGCTATGAAAGAACACCAGCTAAGCGGTAATACAGGAAAAAGGGATATCCAGACAAGCAGGTTTTCAGCACTGATGAGACTGGCTTGCTTTCACAAGGTCAGTGGCAAGTGAACCCATAGAATACAAGTGGTTTCCAAAGCCTCTGACTTGAAGTCACTTAGAGAGACCATACAACCTTGATATAGTGTGCCAGCGCCAGGAGTAACTTTACGTGTAAATCCTTCATGGTGCATACAGCCCCATATCCATGACCATTTACAGGGAAAAGACTGAACTGTATGCCAGCCCATCAGAGGTGGGACAAAATGCATGGATGGTTATCTAAAATATTCTGGGATCAGTTTTCCCAACTGCTTCATCCTAGAGGTTGAACGTGGTTTCCAGAATGAAAACCTTGCCTTTGAGGTTTTGTTACTGGATAGTATCCATTGCCTTCCAGAACTCAAAAAGGCATCTATCTCAGTGAGTTCCTTTTATGTCCCCAAACTCTGAGTGTCTCATTCAACCCCTCGATCAGGGCTTAAAAGCTTTCAAGACCTACGTCACGAGAAAGCTTTCGAGGCTCTCCCCACCAACAAGGAAGCCACCCTGATAGATTACTGGAAGTCAGTCACCATACGCAATGTGATTATTTTGCCACAGCTTAGGACAGCATCAAGGAGGCTACTGTGAATAATTGTTGGGGAAATAAATGTTTGACCAGACTGCGTTGAAAAATTTCAGTCTTTGAAGTGTTACAGAAAATAAAAAGTGTTAAAAACGTAATGTGTATTGCACCAAGTAAGTGAAGAAGGTTTTGGGGACATGCAGGAAGAAGATGTGGAGGAAGTTTTGGTAGAGAAGGCAGTAAAGCCCACCGATGAAGACCTGGAGAAGACCATAAAGGCATCAGATTCAGTGACGAAAGTAAGCCAAAGACTCCTAAGAATTGGCCAAAATACTGGAATGGAATTCTGCCTTGGGAAAAATTGTCAGTGACATACATGGAAGAACGTGACTCTGCTTGAACAAAGTCTCAGATTTAAGCACCACTGTGTTTGGCCCTTACATCAAGATGCTTAAAAGATTTGAGGTGAAAAGTTAAGCAGACATGGCTGACTTAATTTTTTGAAGCCAGTTTGGGAGGGAAAGTTGCTGATATTATCAACAAGTTGCAAGAGCCAAACTCTTGAGGTAGAACTGCCAGATGTCACCATGTCACCCTCATCGACTTCTTCCTCTTCTGCAGAATAATTGTCATCAACCTTTCCCTTGGTTTTTATGGGCACGCCAAAGGTTGAGAGGTTTAACCACACAGTGCACTGCCCCATTGTACATCCTCCAGGTCCACTAAGAGTAAGACGTTAATGTTTTTATAAAACTTTAAATGTTTAATCTTTGGGTTTTTTTCATAGGACTTTATTTGTATTAGTGTATAATATATAGAATGTGTTAACAGGAATGAGTATGAGAACTGTGTGGTGTGTACTGCATCTGTGTGTGTGTGTGTGTGTGTGTGTGTGTGTGTGTACACTGAGTGGGTCTGTAATCATAGTACAGCACACAAAAATGCTGTACTTACAAATGTGCTATAAAGAATCTGCATATAATTATTTGTAAGAAATGTATGTGAAATCAAGGGTGTTTTCAACAGAAACAAGACTGTGCATTGATGTTGTGACCAGAAGCTTGCAGGAACTTAATCTCGTATTTCCTTTTGGAGCAATGGTTCAGTAGTGTTCATGGTGACTGTCTAGAATGCCTCAAATATTCTGTACCTTTTTTCCTCTATCAATAGGTATGGAGAGTACCTTATGTTTAGTCCCTTATGGACAGATCATAAGCTTATTTTAGATTTTATTTGTGTGAATGTCGGGGGGGTAGCTCGCAATTGTAAATAATGCTACAGTGAATATGGTGAAAACATCTGAGAGTCTGTTTAGAATAAGGTTCTGAAATTGCAATTGCTGAGATATAAGAATATACAATTTAAAGTTTGATAATATTTTTGGTAATTCTTTTCACCATTTTTTTAATTTTTAAAATTTAGTTTATAAAATATAAATGTATTGTAAATTTAGTTTATAAAAATAGTTGATAAGGTATTTATCCTGTACAAGGAACTAGTATGTATCAGATGGCCATAATAACTAAACTTTTCTTTTTCTCAGATAAATTTAAAAGAGCCTAATTATTTTCAAAATTCAGGTTAACAACCTTGCTTTCTTTTTCTTTTTACGTAAAAGTGACAATTGTCTTATTACGTTTATTTAAAAAAAAATATGCTGGTGTTCTCCATTAAAGGTCAAACAGTTCTATAGAATAGTGATTACTACATTTTTGTCTGTAGTTAGGATAGATTCATACTGATCCTTTCAGATTAAGACTGGTAAACATAGTAACAATAACATAATTTGGTTATACTTTTACACTTTTGTGTGTTCCCTCCACATGACTTAGATACTCATTAACACCAGGATGTAATAAAAATTAGAGGCAAAAATAAAATGTTTCCCTTTGCTTCTCTATAGGGTTCAGCTCCACCCCCTTCTCCAACACCTAACAAAGAGATGAAGAACAAAGCCGTTCTTTGTAAACCTTTAACAATGACGAAAGCTACTTATTGTAAACCTCACATGCAGACCAAATCTTGTCAGACAGGTAACTTAGGAAAATTTGGACTTCTATACATCCCTGTACTTAACACCTCACTTACCGAGATTCATGCTCTTCTCAAATAATAGTCTACGGAATGTATTTGCTTGGTAACTTTGTCATTTTCTGATGATTTTGCTTATCCAATTTTAGATATTACCTTGAGAATACAGCATAATATTTAAAGTCATTAATGAAAATCAATCTGTGTTAAAGGAATATATATTACGTCACAGGTGAAAGCTGTATTAATGATTTCCTTGGGGCTAAAATTCACTAAAGTTACATGTTCCCTCCGAGATCATTGTGTTAAGAGTGACCTGTGGTGTTAGCAGTTCTGTCTCCTTGTCAGAGTGAGACGGAGCCATTCACAGACATGTTTCTATGAGACGTAAATGTAGCCTAGTTTTTTGGTTACATAAATATTTTTGCAGGGGTCATGAGGGGAATCTAATAGGATATCTGGAACTATGTAACATTTTTAAAGGATGTTTTCTTTGTATTAAAAAATAAACCTAAATTCTATTTTTACTTTCTTTAGTACAGTTAAAGACTATATTTAGTTTTGTTGCTTTTACATTACCTAATTTTGTGAAAACTGGGAATTTCTTTTACGTGGGAACTGAGGCACTTAAATATTTCTTTGTTACCGAACTATTTTAACATTGAGTGTTGATACATAAGTGCTCTTTAAACACATTTTGTATTTTTAGATGATAATTGGAAGACAGAATATGTTCCAGTGCCTATTCCTGTGCCTGTGTACATCCCAGTACCTATGCACATGTACAGTCAGAATATTCCTGTTCCTACCACAGTTCCTGTTCCTGTAAGTCAGACTTGACCTTCTTTCCAGTATGCAGTGGATCAGGCCCTAGATGGGAGAGCAGTGTTGTCATAAGTACTGTCTCAGTGAAGCTAGTACAGCAGAGGGTTGAGTCTTCACTTTGACCAGTTAACTTAGGTTTTGTTGACTTTCTGTCAGTGTTTGCTCTGTGTTCAGTTAAGTAGATGTTCATTCTTCAAAGTGAGGTTTAGCAATGTCTGCATCTGCTTTATGCATATAGTGTTTCATTTTTGAGTTCATTTTAGAGACCGTTTGTAAAGTTGTAAGGTTTAAAACTGAAACACGGAATAGAGTTTAGTGTATATATTATCATTACATTATTTTGTCCTAAAACACTTGTAATTCTTAAGACACTATGCCACAGCTTGGCTGTCCTAGCCCTCTGAGGGGCAGAAGTACCTCACTTATTTTTCTTTAATGTTTATTTTAAAAAGTAGCTGGCTTGTATTCTGGGCTTTCTCTGTTACAGTTGATATCTTAGTTTTGATTGTGTATTTTTTTCCCCTCAAGCTTTTATCTCATGTGGTATTATAAAGAAGATCATGTGTTACAATAATTTTTAATTTGGGAAATTATCTTTTTTTTTTTTTTAAGAAAAGATTTTATTTCTATGTGATCTCTGTACCCACCATAGTGCTCAAACCACAGCCCTGAGGTCAGGACCTGTGTGCTCCACTAAAAATCATGTTTAAATGTGGAGTAAACTTAACAGTAAATACTTTGGTTAATCAGGTGCCGGTTCCTGTTTTTCTGCCTGCCTCATTGGACAGCAGTGGAAAGATCCCTGCAGCAGTTGAGCTGAAAAGCAAAGTTTCTTCAGATCCTCTCGATGCAGAGCTGCTTACGATGACAGATATGATGGGTGAAGATGAGGGGAGGACAGAAGCTGCCAACATCAACAGTGAGCCACCCTTACTTGGCCTTGTGAATGAGTGTATCCTTGGTTCTCAATAAGTGTTACAATTGTTCCAGTATGTTCCAGAGCATATCCGGTTTCAACTTGATAGAGGAATGGGGGAAGCATTGTAGCAACAATGTATTTCAAGAGACCCATACCCTAGCTAGCCACATGCTCTGCCATCAAGACTGGTTTCAAGCAGGAATTTGAATGGTGCCTGTTTTAATTGTAATAGGATTTGACTTCTAAAATTAAGTAACTCAGAATTTTTCCTGTTTTAATGGATTACCTCAGACACAAAAACAACTTGTAGTAGCCTTTCATAATGATCCAAAATCTTCTTTTGTAATGGTAATCCCCAATTTGTTTGGAGGCTATACTTAGTAAAGGAACTGTTATCTGAAAGAGGGCTTATAGTTAGGGCAGTGCTGGCCAAATGGTATATATGATGAGTATGCCATGGATGATTCTCTTAGGATATTTATTCTTACCCTACTCCTCTGGTATCACCCAGAGTCCTGTTTCAACCAGGAGCTGCCCAATTCCCTTTACCCTCATGTACAATAGAAACATTATAAATTCTCTGTATTTCATAGTGTGACTTTGTTTGTGAAGGACTTTGTTACAACCAGTGGTTTTGTTTTTTAAGGAAGATTTTGAAATGGGAAAAATGTCACTGTTAATCTCATAGAAAGGGCATTGCTTTGTGAAACGTGTGTGTGTATGATGTGTCTATGTTTGTCTTTCTGTCTGCTGTCACCACCTTGAAATGGATAAAATGCATATCTTACTGTGGGTTACAATACAAAAATGTTTGAAAGCAACTGAGCAGAACGTTAGAAAGCAGTTGTAATTGAATGAACATAGGTCACAATTCAAAAAGTGTTGAAAATTGCAGTTATCCACCCTCATTAGTTTATTTTTGACAAGAGATTGCTTTTAGAAATATACATACTGGAATTGCTTTACTATCAAAGTAACTTTTAAAGAGGGGCAGTCAAACTTAAAAGAATTAAGTTTCCATTTACTCATGATTATGTAACAAATGTATAGTAGTTTACATTTGAAGGTAGTCATGTAACTTTTCCTTTCATGACATATTAATACATGTACTTATTCTTCTTTATATATTGTTTATATATGTTTGCCAGATTAAATATACAGACTATAGGTGTTTTGATTTCTAATAATATTGTAAATTGATTACAGGTGTAATTATTGAAACAGACATCGTTGGTTCAGATCTCTTGAAGAACTCTGACCCAGAGACACAGTCTGGTATGCCTGATGTACCATATGAGCCAGATTTGGATATCGAAATAGATTTCCCCAGAGGTACTTAAATGCTATATGCTGTTTTATTCTTTCAATGTGAACTATGGTTATGGAATTTAGTTATGGAATCATAACTGTGGTTATGATCTTTAACCATTTAATGATCATGTTATTGTCTTTACTGTTTATATTTTTTGTTTGTTTTTAACTAAACAAAATTCAACAGATAACTTATGAAATGAGGCATAGGATTCAATTGCAGGGACGTAAAGAAAATTTCTTAGAGCCTAAAAAGAAAATCTTTCTCTAGGTAATTCATTATAGAAATCTTTGGAAATAGAGAAAAGGAAAAGAAGTGACTGTTTCTTTTTTATTCTTTTTTCTTTTTTTTAATGTTTCTTTATTTTTCAGAGAGACAGAAACAGAGCACAAGCAGGGGCGGGGCAGAGAGTGAGGGAGACCCAGAATCCGAAGCAGGCTTCAGGCTCTGGGCTAAGAGCCCAGAGCCCAATGTGGGGCTCGAACTCCTGAACCACAAGATCATTACCTGAGCCCAAGTCAGATGCTTAACTGACTGAGCCACCCAGGCACCCCTAGAACTGTTTCTTTTTTAAAAAACTAAATAAAATATTTTTCTTAAGACTTTGTTCACCTTCAAAGGGAAGCAATTATTTTCAAGTCTTCTGTTATAAAAGAAATGTATTCTATTTTTTATTATTGTCATAATCTATTAATGGCTAGTAAGCACACATAGAATGTAAAGCATTTTGGGGCACCTGAGTGGTTCAGGCGGTTAAGCCTCTGACTTTGACTTCTTTACTGGCAGTAGAGAGTTCTCTCTCTCTCTCTCAAAATAAATAAATAAATAAATGTTTTAAAAGAAAATAATGTAAAGCATTTTATTTTGAGAAAGATTTGATATGTTGAAACATTTGTGCTGAGACTATTTGTAATTTTTTAATTTTTTTAAATGTTTACTTCTTTTGAGAGAGAGTACATGAGCAGGGGAGGGACAGAGAGAAAGGGAGAGAGAGAATCTGAAGCAGGCTCCACACTGTCAGTGCAGAGCCTGATGTGGGGCTCAATCCCACGAACTATGAGATCATGACATGAGCTGAAACCAAAAGTTTGACTATTAACCAATTCAGCCACCCAGGTGCCCCTGTACTGAGAACCATTTAGATCTTAGAATTAAATTACAGGTTGTAATAGTTTTTCTGATATTATACAGTTCCATGAAAAGTTCATAGTTATTCATTATATATGTGTTTTATGAGTCTGAATAGGGTGTATCAGAGGTCGTAGACAATTCTCTATTCACCCTTCCCTGTAGCACAGGTTACCCCCCATCTATAGGTGTTTGTTTATATTCTGTGATTAGTTCTTTGTTGGCTGTGTTTATGTAAAATTAGCCTGTGCTGTTATATTTGGAAATCAAAGGTTTTTTTATTTGATTGTTAGCTGCTGAGGAACTTGATATGGAAAATGAATTTTTATTACCACCTGTGTTTGGAGAAGAATATGAGGAACAGCCTAGACCACGATCTAAAAAAAAGGTATAAATTAATAGTATTCTTGCATTCAGCTACAATCTCTTTGTAGTGATACCTCTTTAGTTATAGGGCAGGGATACAGCGATCCACAGTTGTGCCTCAGAATATGGGAAGACAGTTTTTCCTTAGATGTAAAAAGACTTTAAGAGTTATTAATGTCTAATTAATTAATTTTCTAAGTAATAAAAATGTCTCATATACTTGTAATGAACTTGAATATTACTGCTATTTAATTTTCTTTTTAATTTTTTAATTTGTTTTTTAATGTTTATTCATTTTTTGAGAGAGAGAGAAAGAGAACATGCACACATGCATGTGAGTGGGGGAGGGGCATAGACAGAGGGAGACACAGAATTCTAAGCAAGCTCAAGGCTCTGAACTGTCAGCACAGAGCTTGATGTAGGGTTCGAACTCATGGACCATGAGATCATGACTGCAGCGGAAGTCAGATGCTTAACCGATTGAGCCACCCAGGCGCCCCAAATTTTTCTTCTCAATTTTATCCTAACCAAAGGTTGACATAGTTGCTAAAAAATTAAACTCAGTTCTTTTCCAAGTACTGAAATTATTTTCTAGGGATCTGTTTTTTCCACTGTTATTTCTGATGAGACTGAAGTTAGACGCTTTATAATATCTGGTCTTTTTTAAGCATGCTAGTACAAAGTACAACATGCTGGACCATGTAATTGTTTAGCTAGACCCGATCTAAATGTTAACAGATATGATTTTTAAAAGTACTTTATCAACGACTTTACATATTTCTGATTTTCAACATAAAGCAAGATCAAAAGAAACAAAAAGGATGACTTTCACAGATTTTCCCACAAAGAAAGAAAAGAACTGAAAAAGGAGTGAGTTCCTGCAGTAGAATGAAATTGGACTTCTATATTTGGCACCACACACAAAAAGTAACTCAAAGTGGGTTATAGACCTAAATGTCAGAACTAAAATTATAAAACTCTTAAAAGAAAACCTAGGACTAAATCATCATTACCTTGGGTTAGGCATAGTTCTTCGATAGGATACCAAAGGTACAAGGAACAGAAGGAAAAAATAGGTGAATTAGGTGTACTACCTCAAAATTTAAAACTTTTATATAGTAAATAATGCCAACATGAAAGTCAAAGGAGCAGAGTAGTCACTCCCCTTAAGTTGGAATCAATGAAAAGTTCAATTTCTCTCTTACCTTAATGTTTAGAACCCTTTTCAGATTATTAATTTGTTAATTATATCTTAATTTTCTTATCAGTGACTCTCACAGCAGGAGTTCTTACGATTTTGTTATACAAAGTGGTTTATGTAGAAATATGGCATTTCTGGAGATATATTTCATGTAATGTTATAGGTAGCTATTCTCAGATTTTGGAATATTCCTAAGCATATAAATAAATGTTATTTCTCTTAATTTGCATTTGTTGAGAGATGGCTTTCGTAAAATCATGAAATAATACAGTTTTCTTTACAAGAAGATTTTACAATTGTGTTTTCCTATTTAGGGAGCCAAGAGAAAGGCTGTATCAGAATACCAGTCTCACGATGACAGTTCTGACAATTCAGAATGCAGCTTTCCTTTCAAGTATACGTATGGCATAAATGCATGGAAACACTGGGTCAAAACTAGGCAACTTGATGAAGATCTTCTGGTATTAGATGAGCTAAAATCTTGTAAGTGTTCTGATTTTGTTTCTTTTACACCCTATTTCAAATAAAGATTTTTGTTATTAACTACCTTTACTTTAAAAAAAAAAAAAGTAAATGTAGCTTAAAATATTTTAAGTACATTTAAATGTAGCTTTCGTTTTACTTTTAAGTTCTAATATAATCAATTCAGAAAGTTTATTAATCTTAATAAGGTTTCTTAATCTTAAGAAATAATAATAATTACTAATGTTTTATTTCTTTTTAGCTAAATCAGTGAAGTTGAAAGAGGATCTGCTCTCTCACACCACGGCTGAGCTTAACTATGGATTAGCCCATTTTGTCAATGAAATCCGACGGCCAAATGGAGAGAGTTACGCACCTGACAGCATCTATTATCTTTGCCTTGGAATACAGGAGGTTAGTAGTTTGATGGTTACTTTTGGATATAATGTAAATTAAGAAAGGTTGTTGCAGTAGGGGAGCCTAGGTGGCTCAGGCGGCTAGGTGTCCAAATTTGGCTCAGGTTATGATCTTGTAGTGTTCATGGGTTCAAGCCCTGCATCAGGCTCTGTGCTGACACTCAGAGCCTGGAGCCTGCTTTTGGATTCTCCCTCTCTCTTTCTCTGCCCCTCCCCTGCTGGGCCTGCCTCCCTCTCCCCCGTCAAAAGTAAATAAACTTTTTTAAAAAAAGGTTGTTATGGTAGTTTTGGAAGAGAAAAATGTTTCGTTTCAATAATATTAAGGGTAGCTTTATAGAACATAATGATTTCTTGGCTTGCCAAGAAAGACAAAAAAGAATTTACTTTGAAAATACTAGGATATTTTAAAGGGTTTTCTTAGTTACTTTTTATATAAGTGTTTCTGTTATAATGAGATAATGTTCCTAAAAATCTTTAAATTCTCAAAAACTGTTGTACCAGAGCCAAAAACAATTTATGTGGAAACTGGAGTTAGGGCCACACCACCTGAGACTCCTGCATCTATCTTTTCTGACAGCAAAGCTGTGTATTTGTTACCATATATGTGATCATCGGCATGGCTTCATTTCCTCCTTAAAATTGCAAATACATGAATTAACATTCTGCGGCATGATCTGTATATGTGTATATAGATCCATACTGATATAAGTGTAAACAGAAAAATGTGTGCAGGTAGTGGATATGTTTCAATTGTATACTTCTTTCTGATGTTTCTGACTTGTCATATAGGTAAACTACTTGTGATTCTTTGGAATCATAACAGAAGATCATTCTTTAGGATTTTAAATAAACCACATATCTGTGAATCTTGATTGAGTCTATTTTCCATAATAGATGTAAATATCAACTTTAGGTGATGACTTGTAATTCCGGACAAATTTTTCAGGTTTGAGCCCAGAGGTTAGGAAGGATCCTAGCTTGACATCCTATGTAAATTTAGCTGTGATAAATTATAGGAAGGTGCTCTTTTTATGTAGAGTGTTGTTTATTTGCCGAGAATTTACTGTTATGCTGCTAACAGGTGTAGATAACTGAAATAAATTATTCAGAAAACTAGAATTGTCTTAATTTATATTTTAACTTGTGTTCTCTTCAGGATAGAAATTTGCCTAAGATGTAAATAAGTGGTGGTGGGAAAGTGGCACATGGCTATGAATTACGGTATGTTCAAGGCCTGTCAGATACTTGAAGTAACAACCTAAAAATACATATAGTAGGTTTTACTTTTACTTATTCTTCTTTGATAGATTTGTACGTACCTTAGCCTCATATTTAGACGATGGTAATAGGTCATCCACCATTCCAAATCCCAAAACCCCTGAAAACTAGATTTTACTCTATAGTTTTTCAGAAAAACTCATCTGTTAGTAAAACCTGAGTTGAAAAGTTGTGGAGTTATTGTCTATTTAATGCACTTTTGTTTGATCATCTACAGAATATTAACTATATAATTCACTATAGAATAATGTTTCTAAGCAAATATAGGGTACTTCCCTAGACCACTTTTAGGAATATCATGTAAATATGTACATGCCCTGTATTTCCTCTGTAAAATCCAAAAAGTTATGAATTCCAAAACATATCTGGCCTCAGTGGTTCTGGCTCAGGGTTTATAGAGCTGTGTGTGTACTGCCTGCCCCCCCCCCCGCTTTTTTTTTTTTTCCTAAATCATACCTAGGAGTAAAAAAAAAAAGTAGGAAATAGGTGAAACCATCTCAACTGTCTGGTTTCAAAATAAGTTACTTATTACGTAATAAAGACTCTTCAGAGCATTTAGGAATTGTGTCTTATACCATGCTGTCCCTATTGTAGGCACTCACTGACCTGGATAATTGTCAACAACTAGTTCATTCACAATAGACTTATATATCCAGTTTTCCTCTGCTTTTTATTGTGTGTATGTATTTATGATGGTGGAACAATCTTTTTAAACAAAGAACATTTATATCATCACTTAGAAATAGTTCTGTTGTTCAGATCAATCATCTGTAAAAGTGTAGAAGAGCATACATACTAGGGTTCTTCCAAGTGAGCTCAGCAGGAAGGAAAGAGATAGAGTTCTAGGCTCTTACATGTGTTGTTTCACTGCAACTCTACTTTTTGGTATGTTCTGGGGTTCTGTATAAAATTTATCTTATATTCTGTGTGTACCAATTCATAATTAGTTTTGATAGGTGGTGTTAAAGACAGTTTTGCCTTTTCCCTTCCAATCTGCATGTCTTCTTTTTCTTGTTTTATTACATTGGTTAGGGATGTCAGACCTCCTCCCCCCTCCCAACCTTGAAAGTAATTGATGAGAGCGGAAACCCTCACCTTTTTTCTAATTCTTGGGGAAAGATGCTTCACCATTAAGGATGATGTTGGCTGTGGGGTTTTTTTGGTTTCCTGTTACCAGGTCAGGAAAGTTCTTTTCTATTCCTAATTGAGAATTTTTCTTAACTTTTTATTTTATTACTGAGAGTTTTTATCATAATTGGTTACTGAGTTTTGTCAATTGCTTTTCTGCATCAATTGAGACAATCATATGGGTTTTCTCCCTTATTCTATTAATAATGGCATATCAATTAATTTTCAGATATTAAATCAACCTTGAATTTCTGAAAGATACTGCATTTGATAATGATATATTATCTTTTTTAAATATTGCTGATTAAACATGCTAATTTACTGTTAATGAGTTTGCAGAGGTTCACGGAGGATACTATACTGCTCCATAGATTTTCTGGAGATGTCTTTCCCTGGCATTGGTGATAACCACTGGCCCTGTAAAATGAATTGGGAGGTGTTCTTTTCTCCTATTTTCTTTCTTTCTTTTATTTTTTTAAAGTGCTTTCTTTTTTTCTCCCTCCCTCCTTCCTTCCTTCCTTCCTTCCAGAGACACAGAGCATGAGATGGAGAGAAAGCGGGGGGGGGGGGGGGGGGGGGGGGGGGGGGGGGGGGGGGGGGGGGGGGGGGGGGGGGGGGGGGGGGGGGGGGGGGGGGGGGGGGGAAGAGATTGAATGAGAGTGAGAATCCATCTTAAGCAGGCTCCACACTGGTGCAGGGCTCCATCCCACGACCCTGGAATCATGACCCGAGCTGAAATCAAGAGTCAGATACTCAACCAACTAAGCCACCCTGGCAATCCCCTTTCTCCTATTTTCTGAAAGAATTTGTGAGAATTGGTATTATTCCTTCCTTAAGTGTTTGACAGAATCCAGTGAAACCATGGATTTGTGTGTGTGTGTGTGTGTGTGTGTGTGTGTGGTAGTTTTAAATTACTAAGTCAATTCATTTAACTTCTGTAGGGTTATTTAAGATCACTGTTTCTTTTGAGTTCATTTTCGCAGTTTTGTCTTTAAAGAAAATTGTGCAGTTCATCAAAGTTGTCACATATTTTTTAGCCTAGGTTGATATTGGTAAGTAGATAGCAGCTTAAAAACGTAACTATTTATCATCATAAAAAATATAGCCTTTAGTTTACACATTGTGAAAAACAAATGGCTGTGGGATTGGGCCTGATGGGGTGGGGCTCTGGTTTGCCTGTATTGCTGATCTAGCTACAAGTTGATCAGTTTTCTCTTACTGATCTATTCAGAGAGCCAGCTTTTGGTTTCATTGATGTTTCTCTTGTTGTTTTTCTGTTTTCTCTTCTTTGGAATCTCTGATCTCTATGTCTTTTCTTAATTTGTTCTCCTTTTTCCAGCTTAAGATCATTGGTCTTACTTAGACTACTTTTCTTTTCTAGTAAAGCATTTAAAGCTCTACATTTTCCTTTATCAACTAGTTTACCTGCATTCCACAGATTTTTAAAAATATTTTCATTTTCCTTAAGTAAAGAGAATTGGCTGGCTTCCCTATAACCCTATTACAGGAAATTGAATCTCTGGATTGCTTTTTATTGAGTGGATTATTTAAACATTAGAACTCCAAATACTATTAGAGAATTGAGAGCCCAATGGATTGCATAAGAAGGGGTTATAAATTATGTCTTTAAGTTGGTTCTTTTTTTCCCCCAGTTATTTTTATTGTGGTAAAATACACATAACATAAAACTTAACCATTTTAACTGTTTTTAATATACAGGTCGGGGATATTAATTAAGTACATTTGTAATTCTGTCCAAACATCACCACCATCCATCCCCATAACTCTTTAATATTGCAAAACTGAAACTCTATACCCATTAAGCAATAACTCATTCTCTCCTGACTCCGCTGTTGGCAGCCATCATTCTGTTTTCTGTCTCCATAAGTTTGGCTACTCTGGGTATCTTGTAGAAGTGAAGTCATACAATATTGCTCTTTTTGTGACTGGCGTTTTGCACTAAGTGTGTCTTCAAAGCTTGTCCATATTATAGCATATGTCAGTATGTCCTCTTTTTAAACAGGTTCTTTACATTTTACTAAAAAATGTTTCCTCAAAAAATTTTTTTACTACTGAACTAATAACCTTTAGAATGGTTCTTTAACACAACTAAAAGAAGTTTTTTTTTTACTATTCTCATCATTGTACATATTTCCACAGACTTGATTTAATTTTGTAAAAGACTATATATAAGCACCCTTAAAAATAATCTTAAACCTCAGTGTAAAGATAAGCTATCTAAAATATACTTTACAGGAATCATTGCTACTTAATGTTACTTCAAGGATGTGTAGAGAAATAGAAACTATTTTTGGAAGAGTGCATATTTTTCTGTTGCATTAATTGATTTTGTTCACATCAAACAAAGATGTGAACAAAGATAATGTCAAATAAGTAGGATTTTTTAGATTTGTGTATTGAAAGAATAACACCTTTAGTTGTGAGAACTAAGTCTTGTGAACACTGGAAGTAAATAGGTAGTCACTTTTGTACTGCATACTGAGAAAACAAATGTAATTATGGATGTTTAACTAGTATTGTATGAAAGGGGAGCACAGCAAAAATTTTTTCTCCCTCACAAACAGAGTAGCTGATTTTCCCCCTGATTGTATAAGGTTAATGGTTATTGTTAAAAAGAAAAGTATATGAGATCCTACAATCATGATCCTTCTTTCATACACTATTATCTTACACATATGAACATGTACCCCGCACACCAAATATATTGTCCGTGGTATTGTGGATGCCCTTTCCCTTAATCTTCCCTACCACATCATGGTCAGCTAAATGTGTATACTTCTCTGCATTTTTCATGAATATGGCAAAAGATATAATAGTCAACTAAGAACATGGAGCCATATAAAATACTTCTGTGCTATAGGTTCCTTCCTTCTGTGTCTCAGCATATTTTGGCAGTCCCTCTAAGTCAGCGGGAACAGACCTAACTGTATGTATAGTTAATACCACATTTAATTTAGTCATTTCAACAGTGATGAGCATTCCCTTTGTTTCATAAAATTTTGCTATTCTAGATAAACAATGTATACCTTCTTTCCCCTTCTTCCCCACATCTTACATAATGATCCTAAAAATCTTGAAAAAAATTTTTTTTAATGTTTTATTTATTTTCGAGAGAGACAGGCAGAGAGAAAGGGACACACAGAATCTGAAGCAGGCTCCAGGCTCTGAGCTGTCAGCACAGAGCCCAACACAGGTCTCACACCTGAGAGACCATGACCTGAGCCGAAGTTCAATGCTTAGCTGATGAGCCACCCAGGTGCCCTGGTCCTAAAGATCTTAAAGATCTTATTTCTATGATAGAAGATTTCTGAAAGGGCATTCCTGTTAGATCATAAGAAAAGCTTTTATTTTAGTTTTTTTATTTTTTTATTTATCATTATTATTTTTTAAAGCTTAGTATTTGAGAGCGAGAGTGTACCCACACAAGCAAGGGAAACAAGGGGAAAATCTCAGGCAGGCTCCATGCTGTTAGTGCAGAGCCTGACACAGGGCTCAACCTCACGAAACTGGGAGATCATGACTTGAGCTCAAATTTTAAGAGTTGGACATTCAACTGAATGAGCTACCCAGGTGCCTCAACATATATTTTATTTTAAAAGCTATCACGAGATTGCTTCCCAAAAAGGATTGAGGAACTTTTTATGTTTGTTGGCCACTTGAATTTGCTTTTCTGTGAATTTCCACTTTGTTGGGTTGTTTATCTCTTTCCATTTGTGAGAATTCTTTGTTTATTCTTGACAGTTATTCTCATTTTCCAAAAATTTTCTCAAAATTTCTTATTTAGAGGAATTACTTTTTTTAAAGGAGAATTAGAACTGTATTTACTAAATTAAAAAATAGAGTAAACTCACTTATAACTTGTTAATCTGAGTTCTATATAGTTTTTGAATTCTATTAAAATACATATAACATTTAAAAACATATTTAATATTTGATTTAGAAGAGCCATAAGAATTTGCCTTATTTTTCATAACAGTGGTGTAATACATTTAGTGTTTTGCTAATCCTTCTTTCATTGGTTTCTTCAGGAGACCTTAGTTAAGTGTTTATTGTATGTTGAACACTGAACATTGGAGTAGACATTGGAGATTACTTTTTTTTTTTTTTTGACTATGTACTGATTTCAGTGCACTGTGTTAACTACTTGACATGTCATGTAGTCCTTTCAACACCCTTACTACTCTTGTCACCATTTTTGGATGACGAAGACATCCAAAGTAGCTCACCTGAGTATATATATAGCTCATATATTTTGAATCTGATAAGCAGTCCGACTTAAAAGCTACAATACGTTCTGCTCAAGGATTTGAAACACACAAATAGTATTTAGACACTGTTGTTCTCATGGAATGGTATGTCCGTGGCACAGAAGTAGAATTCTAAGGATGTAATCTAGGAAAATAGAACAAGGGTTAAGATCTTGAAATTGAACTTTAGATATTCTAGGGAAGAACAAAGGCATTTTAAGAACAGAGAAAAATATAAACCAGGGCACAGTCTTCCAGGAACTGCTTGGCATGGCTAGAATGTAGAATGTAAAGTGTAGAGAGCTGTTGGGGTGGGCTGGGGCATGAAGTAGGTAACAGTCATACAATAAAAGGGCCTGTATTTATTGATAAAATGTTTAGACATCATTTATCCAGGTGGAAACATGAAAAGGTTTTAAACATTTTTTTAAAGATCACACTTGATATATTTTTTTCTTGGAGGTAGGCAGCTGAGGGTTGGAATAATATTATTGAAACAAATTATTTTGCAAAGCTGCTGATTTGTAGCTGAATTAATGGTGGGTTGTGTTTACATTGTTTTTAATGAAGCTTTATGCAAGTAGCATTTTATAAGACAACCAACTTTGGACACTTGTGAGCAAAATCTCTTAAATATGTCTGATAGCCTGCAAATGGTGAGTGTCTTCTATTCTCTACTCATTACTCTATAAATGTTACATATAATAGGTTTTTTTGCTTAGCTAGCTTTCTAAAACATTATCATTACGTAATACTGTATTAGTGACAATTAATGTCTAAACATGTTAACGGCTGAACATATTTTCTAAAACACATGATTTTCAACTGTGTTATGGAGGACTTCTACTCTGCTTCTCAAATACCACTGCCAGAATTTCTGTGTAAGTAAATAGATAACTACCAATGTGCTGCTTTGCATTTAAATCCATAAGAAAACAGAGTCCTTGAAATTTACCTCATCTGAAATAAGAAGTGCTCTAAGTATAAAATACACATAAGATTTGTAAGAATTTATATTTTAAAAATGTAAAACATATTCTGTCTCCTCTCTGCCCTTTCCCCACTTGCATTATCTCTCAAAATAAGTAAATAACAAATAAATAAACTTAGATATACTGGGTTAAATAAAATATTTAATTATAACTTTTTAATTTTAGAAATTTAATAAAATTATATGTGTAGATCACATTATATTTTGTTTAATGATACTCTGCAGTGGTTTCAAAATTATCTGTGAATCTTTAGTTCTCTCAAATATTGTTCCAAAGCATTCTAAATACAGTGAGAAACCAGAGCCCTTATAAAGGAATTTATATTTTGGAAACAGAATACTTATTAATTCAAATATTCTGTAATTACTAATTATTTTTTAGTAAAAATTTTTATTAAGATTGCTACTCTTGGGGCACCTGGGTGGCTCAGTCAGTTAAGTGTTTAACTCTGGATTTCAGCTCGGGTCATGATCTCATGGTTCTCTACACCGGCAGCGAGGAGCTTACTTGGGATTCTCTCTCTCCTTCTCTTCTCTCTCTTTCTTTCTCTTCTCTCTCTTTCTTTCTCTCTCTCTTAAAATAAATAAACCTAAAAAAAAAAAAAAAAAGATTGATACTCTTAAGACAGACCTGGCCCATCACCGCATTTTCTCCTGGGTGTAGCTGTCTTTGACGGCTTCTACTCTGCTTCTGAAAAGCAAGAGTTACCGGGCCTTGGTGATGGGGCAGATTTGGTGTTTGTAAATTGTGTAGATTAGATGTTTGTAAGTTGGGACTGCCTTCATGGAAAATAATGGCTGTACCATAATATAGTATTGCTTTGAATACTACAGCAGTGACTAATAAAGTATATCGTCATTCCTTATGTAACAATAAGAGCAGCAGATCTTTTACTTTACCAGGGATTGCCAGAAAAGCGCAACATTTAGGCACTACTTGCAGTAGAGTGGAGTTGGAAGCATGGTAGGTTTGGGCTTGTTATTGTTAAGTTTCTGAACCTACATAGAAATTATTTCCTGCTTGGGTGCCTGGGTGATTGCACGTCCTACTTTAGCTGAGGTCTTGATCTCCCAGTCTGTCTGTGCTGACAGCTCAGAGCCTGGAGCTTGCTTCGGATTCTGTGTCTCCCTCTCTCTCCCCCTCCTCCACTAATGCTCTGTCTCTCAAAAATGAATAAATGTTTAAAAAAAAAAAAAAGAATGAAATTACTTTCTCCTTTATTGCTTGACTTTTGGCTGAGAATTATTTCAGGATTATTTCTCTCATTTTGTATTATGGGAAGAACAAAAGATGTAAATTGCTGTTCTGAACATGAGGAGTTCACTTATGCAGTTTTATATAATGGGCATCGAGTTTACATTAAAAAACTATAGTCCCATTAAACAGGTTGAATTGTGATACTGTATTTTAACCAGTAACATTGAGAATTTCCAGGTAGATATTTTTATAGAATTCCTGCCCTATGACTAACCCAACAGTAGGAGAGGGATCTGACATTGTCACTTCATTGATTGCCATGCACTGGGTTTGCATCCTATTTGCAAGGCATTAATTACAAATTTTTGTTCTACCATTTTGAAATTATACTGATTTCCTTCTGACTAGCAAGACTAACATTAGATCAGTTCAGACGAAGATATACAAGTCTGAGTTTTGATTCTTATATGGTGTTTTTGGGTTTTTTTCATTGTTTTACTTCTCATTTATCTGCGTCTGCATATTTAACGTAGGTGTCTTGGAGGACCTGGCTAAGTTGGAAGAGCATGTGACTCTTGATCTTGGGGTTGTGAGCTCGAACCCCATGATAGGTGTAGAGATTACTTTAAAAAAAATGAGAGTAGGTTTCTTGTTAAGCAGCATATTGTTTGGCCTGGCTTTTTTTTTTTTTTTTTTTTTTTTTTTTTAAGTCCAATTGACCGACCTTTGTCTTGGTATGTTTAGACCAACAAACATTTCCCCCCCTTTTTATAAAAAACCAGATAGTAAATGTTTTATTTAGTCTTTGCAGCCCACACTGGTATGTTGTGTACCCTTTCAACTCTGCCACTGCAGTGTGAAAACAGACTTGGGCAATATGCAAATGTCAATTGTGTCTGTGTTTTAAGGAAACTTCATTTATTTATTTAAAATGTTTACTTATGAGAAAGAGACAGAGCATGCTCAGGAGGGGCAGAGAGAGAGGGAGACAGAATCCAAAGCAGGTTCCATGCTCAGAGCTGTCAGCACAGAGCCTGATGTGGGGCTTGAACCCACAGACTGTGAGATCATGACCTGAGCTGAAGTCGGACACTTAACCGACTGAGCCACCCAGGCACCCCTCAAGGAAACCTTATTGACAAAAATAGGCACTGGACCAATTTTGCTCTCATATGCCACCCTGGTTTAGATATTTTATACTTGGTGCAATCATGGTTGTCATTGGATGAAAATGTTTTGGTTGTTTTCTATTTGTTTTATCTGTTCTTTTTGGTTTTTTTTTTCCTCTGCTTTCTTTTGAATTAGTTACATTTCTGTGATTCTCTTTTATCTCTACTATTGCTTTTGCCTCTTAAATTGTTTTGTTGTGGTTGCCCTAGGATTTATAATATGGATCTTTAGTTTATCGTCTACTTTCAAATAGTATTGTACCACTTTATGTATAATGTATGAGCCTTACAGCTGTGCCAGTTCCCCACCGCCTGCCCCTTTGTGCTCTTGTTGCCATGCATTTAACTTCTACGTTATTTTATTTTTAGATTCCACTGGAGATGGACTTTGCAAACTTTAGTTTTTAAATCATTTCTTAACAACCCTCACTGTTAAGATTTGTCATAGTAAGTTGTTAGAGTCAAATTTGTACTGACTCACAGGAGTTTAAGAGAGGCAGTCAGTAAAAAAGCATTCCTTAACAAAGAGTGCTAGTAGAGCTCCTCAGACATCTACAGAGTAACATTTCATCCCGTCCGCACCATTCAGAATTTTTCTTTCATAATGATTTTTACTCTTACTTGAAAATCTAGTTTTGTTTTCTCCATCTTCTATATAATGAACATTGGAGCCAGATGCTCTGTTTTTATCTGACAGACTGAAGATTTCTCCTAGTTCTTACATTCTGGATTCTTGGGTTTGTATTTCAGCTTTGAGTTTTTTAAGCAAAAGAGTAATTGGTAACTTTGATTCTTTATGATTTCTAGATATATAGTTAAGCCGGTAATCTCTCCTGTTGTATTATGTTAGTATGCCTGTGGTTTTTTATTTTTAAGATGTAAGATTTCTTTTTTTCTTAAGACATATAGAGTATAAGTATATATTCACTCTTTATAATAAGCTGGTTTTCCTTCAAGAAACTTTTTTTTTTATTGTAGTACTTGTGTGGTAGTAATCGAAAAGACAACATATTTATTGATCCGGGATACCAGACATTTGAGCAAGAATTGAATAAGATACTTCGAAGTTGGCAACCAAGCATACTTCCAGATGGTAATGCTCTTTATGTGTGTGTGTGTATGTGTGTGTATTTTTTTTTTCTAGGATTGAGAGTTTTTAATGTAACTTTTGTACTAATGTATTTGTGTCTCCTTCTGAGTATTCTGGTTCTTAAGGAGGTAATCCCCATTTAAATAAAAGTGTTGCTGGGGCGCCTGGGTGGCTCAGTTGGTTAAGTGTCTGGCTTCAGCTCAGGTCATGATCTCACAGTTTGTGGGTTCGAGCCCCATGTCGGGCTCTGTGCTGACAGCTAGCTCAGAGCCTGGAGCCTGCTCCAGATTCTGTGTCTCCCTCTCTCTCTGACCCTCCCTTGCTCACACTGTCTTTCTGTCTCTCAAAAATAAATTTTAAAAATATTAAAAAATTAAAAATAAAGTGTTGCTAACTTGCTACTGGGATTTATTTTTTCATAAAGTATATTAAAAATAATTAGGAAATGATTAAATTAGCATATTTTTCAGATTACTTATTCATGAACTTATCTGTTCATCTTTTGTTGAATTAGAAATGAATGTAGTTGATAACTAGTGTTTATGAAGAACTTTGTAATAAATGTGACCTACTTTCTCTGGAGTAAGAAACTGGATATTAAGCCCTGCAGTGGCTATTGTGATACAAATTTCTGTAAGAAGTCGTTTTAGATGTGTGAAGAAAACATGTTTGTGAATGGATGTCACCTAGTTTTTGCCCAGCAATCATGCAGGTTTAACTTTCTTTCTGACTGTTGTGTGGGCTTGTCCTGCAGAAGAACAGAAGCAAACACCCAGTCCCTTACTCCAGAGGTGCTAGCTCAGTGGTCTTAGATTTCTTTCCCCTAGCCTCTTTTGTTACTGAACTGCATAGGTAATTCTGAAATTCATTCTATTTTTGACCAGGTATGAGTAGAATATTGAAATAGGTTTGTTCTTGAATTAACTTGATTTTTTTTTTTAGCTGATTAAGTGATCTTTATTTTAAAAAAATATTTCTCTGTTTAAGGGTCAATATTTTCTCGAGTTGAAGAAGATTATCTCTGGAGGATAAAACAACTAGGATCACACTCTCCAGTAGCTCTTCTGAATACCTTGTTCTACTTTAACACTAAGTATTTTGGCCTGAAAACAGTGGAACAACACTTAAGACTCTCCTTTGGCACTGTGTTTAGGCACTGGAAAAAAAATCCTTTAACAATGGAAAACAAAGCATGTCTTCGATACCGAGTGTCTTCCTTATGTGGAACAGATAATGAAGGTAGTGTGACAGATTTTTTTTTTCGGATTGTCTGTGGCAGGGATAGCCAAACTTTGCCTTAGTAAAGACCACCTAGGTCACTTTGAGAATCTAAGGGGTACCATTTTCATAAAGTCAGACAAACTCTGTCTTCATAAGACATCTTAGTTCATTTTGTTTGAAAAATCGTGAATTACCAGAAGCCACATATTTGGTATAACAGATATAAGGAGTGAATAGCACTATTTTTCTTCAAGATTAGTCTTAGGAAGTTCATGTAATTTTTATTTTTTAAGATAAAATTACTACTGGAAAAAGAAAACATGAAGATGATGAGCCAGTATTTGAACAAATTGAAAATACAGCCAATCCTTCTAGATGTCCTGTGAGAATGTTTGAATGCTACTTGTCTAAAAGGTAAGTGTTAATGATATTTAACTTTTTAAATGGTAGTATAGGTTAGTTGCCTTGAATTTAACACTACCAAGAGGTGACTTTTTTCACTGCTCTTTTTTAGATTTTTGTCTCGCTTTTCACTCATATGTAATGTTTGTAAGTCTCATTATTATAAAATACCCAGCTTATACTTTATACTTTAAGGTTCAAGCATATGTTAAGAAACTATTTTCTAGTGAAATCACTACTTCTATGTCATCTTTGAAATTACAGCAATTCCAGTAATTATATAAAGCATAGGCACAAATTGTTTTTGTAAAGGGTCAGATAGTAAATATTTTAGGCTTTTGAAGTTATAGAGGCTCTGTTGAAGCTATTCCATTCTATTGTTATAGCCAGAACCCAGCCATATACTATATATAAATAAATGGGCCTACACTGGCCCATTATGTAGTATTTATAGTATACAGTTTTCTTGTGTTATAAAACTTGACACAAACAGGTGATGGGCTATAGTTTGCCCACCCCCTGGTGAAAAGGTATGTTCAAAGGTAGAATAGATAAGAGATGAAAATGAAATCCTTACATTTAAGAGAAAATATTCCTTTAAGAAGGTTTTACATGGTGTTCTGAAAGTATTATACTTTTCAACTAAACCACCATTTCCCCCCCCAATCTAATACCAACAACAGTTTAGAAAATTTTAAACCAGTGAAATGTTTAGAGATCATAAATTATTTTATACTTGTCCATTGTTTTAATATATGTACTCTTTTAATTTTCAAAGGGTTAGTATGAACTGAGAGTTCATTTTCTTATGTCAGGTTTAAAAATTTTAGTTAGGTCCCCAAATTAGCTCTTAAGAACTAATCATGTCATCTACAGATACTAGTGATATTTCTGAGAGTGGTTTGAGGTGGCCCTATTTGGCTGCAGACATGTCAGATCTTCCGACGGTAGTAACTATTAGTTGGAAATCCCTACCTCAGTGCTGTTGGGATTTTAAAAGTTAAATTTCTATTGTATAATGCTATTGGGTATTTTTATGTATGAGCTACTATATTTCATCAATATTAAGATGCAATTTCCAGATTTTAGTATCTCTGAAACTGGGATGCATGTATAATTGATACATCTTAAAATTATAATTGGCAGTGTTCTACTTGTTTAGTGGCAATATTAAAATGATTAAAAATATTGTTTATGTTGATGGTGTTTTGGATTCAGTGAAATAACAATTTAAATTGGTGGGAAAATAATCTTTTATACAGAAATTAACTTTCAAAATATCTTAATGGTAAAATATTTAATGTAAGTAATGAGACATGATCTGACCACATAATATGGTTAGTAGTAACAGAATTGTTCTTGGGAGAAGAAACAAACGTTGTGGGGAATTTGGTATATATACTGTAAAATTGACTTTCTCCTTTCTCCCAAAGTCCACAGAATCTTAATCAGAGAATGGATGTTTTTTATTTGCAACCAGAATGCTCTAGTTCTACAGATAGCCCTGTCTGGTACACATCTACTTCACTGGACCGAAACACCTTGGAAAATATGCTTGTACGGGTTCTTTTAGTAAAAGATATTTATGATAAAGACAATTATGAACTGGAAGAAGACACAGACTAAAAAGGAACGTTTCAGAAGCAATCAGGATAAAACAGCATTAGATAGTCATGCTGCTAGATCTTTATTATGGAAAACATTTCAAGTTTACTCCTTCTGTTTTGAGTTTTGTAGCAGTGTACCCACACTGGGTATTACCATGTAAATAATCTGTGAGTGAAAGTTGCCATTATTCTATGTAGTGGTTCTAGGATACTTAACAAATACATTCAAATTTTTTTTTTATTATTTATTTGATTAGGTATGTTTGTAACTTTTTACATTACAAAATACGAATGAGAATGTGCCATGTATAATTTTTTTCTTGTAGTAAGAAACATCCATATTGCACAACTCTACTCTTGCAAAGCTTCCTTGAAAAGAGGCTCTTTTACTGGGCTCTTTACCAGATGGTTGTGTATGGGTAGCACTACTAAAAGTTTAGAACTTGCAGTGTCTTTCAGAATTTTTAAAATAAACTGTAAACTAATAGGCTGGGTTTTTTGTTTTGTTTTTTGGGGGTTTTGTTTGTTTGTTTTATGTTTTAGTTACTGAAGCCTTACAAGGTTATGTAGAGAGATACCATCTTCTGTACCAAAAATAGACAAGAGAATGCTGTCAATATTGGTGTACTGTAATGTGAATCTATACTGGTGAAAACAACCTTTTGTTCCCCTTATTAAAACCTTAGTGTCCTTTTCTCATTTGTGGCTTTCTGCATCACCCCAGTCAATAATATATATGTGTGTGTGTGTGTGTGTGTGTGTGTGTGTGTGTGTGTGTGTGTGTATGTATATGTATATATATATGTATGTATGTATATGTGTGTGTGTATATATATATATATATATATGAAGAATGATGTTGAAAACATGATCATTGAGACATTTTCTTTGTAAAAATGTCCGATGAAAGTACAAAATTCTGTTTTCTGTGCCAACCATAAGTATCCAAAATCCCATTCATTTATAGAAGTTTGATTTTTCTTTTTTCCCCCTTATACAGATCATGTTGCAGTATCTGAGTAGTACTCTAAACTTTACCAACTTTATTAGGATTTTTATATTGCCTTTAAATATGATTGATGGATACATCGGATAAAATTATTTTTAGAGATGCCACTCCAAAAATAGTGGTTCTAGAAAGCCGATCAAGTTAAATTAAGATAGGTATCACATTTTTACAATGAAGATTCCCAGTGTAGTAATTCTGATATTTCAGGTGATTGGAGAAAAAAGAAACTGATGAGTAAAGTCTGTCTCAGAGGAAATCACATTTGATGTTAGATTGTTTGGCTTTTAAAATTTAATTACTTCTTATAGAAGATAAAATCATTTTAAAACTTTGGGCTTCTGCATAGCAATTTATCCGTTCAGACCTTTTCTTTTAGAATAAGGAAGTTTACTTAAAAACCTACTCTGTAGAGACTGAGCAAAATGCTAGCTGCAAACTATTATAAAGAAACCACTTGGCTGACTTGATAGCGCATGTATGTAATCTTATTGTTTTGTTTCTGATTCCTGACTCACTATGGTAACATTAGTTTTTTTAAATTGTTGGGGGGAATTTGGGCTGTTTCCCACAGTGATTAGGCAATGTCTACACATCCCTTAGATGTTTCTCTTTTGCTTAGGATAAATGTTAGCATTTAGAAGAAATTTTCTCAGTCATGATTTAGAAAATTACCAAGGGTAATCACTGTATTTTTAAGCAATAATTATCAGAAATGTTTTTGGCATAAAATTACTTTATAATGTTCTAATTTGTTTTATAAGTTTGAATAACATTTCTGTCCCTTAATTTTATATTTGCCGATTTGATAGACTGACAGCAAATCTGATATTAGTTTACTAAGATAGATTGCTCATTGTCTGTTTAATGCAGAAAAGTGGGTAACATTTAAAATATATACTACAAAAATTTCCTTGCACTTAATCTTTTTCCAGAAGTACTTTAAGCACTTTTCCTATAAATGCATATTGTTGATTAAAAGGCGGTTAAACCTAACCATCTTTTATTCTTCAAAGTGGTGCTATATTCCATCAAGAGCAATAATGTTTTCCACAAATGTCACTTAATGTGTATTCTACCAAATACCATACATTTCTGCCATGGTACTACTATTAAGCACCTTGTCTTGCTCTTTATATCTGCTTTACTGTACATTAGCTTTTCTAAACAAATGTCTATATAATTTTGATCTTTACATGATTGAGGATTTAGAGCTCTTGTTTTTGTCTTGAATGCAATCCAAGGATTGACAAACTTGACTCTCAGGGGGAAAAGAAAAACAAAACTTTATAAGAACTGTCTGTTCTGTGAAACGTATTTCACCTAGAATACATGTCATTGGTCCCTGGATGTCCTTAGTTGGTGTGGTCCTAGCTGACTGCCGAGCAAAAGGACCGTGAAATGGTAGCAGCTTCTTTTTGCTTCTTAGTAATTTCTGATTATAGCATCCTGTAAATACAGCTTTGTTGTCTTTAGATGTCTATTGGAGATGCTATTTTTTTTTTGTTCTGAAGATTTTGCCATTTAAAGTGAATCAAAGTTTTTATTCATATTGAGAAAAGTGAATTTCCCATAAAAATTGAATCTTCACCAACACAGTTTTTGGGTTTTAAACTGTACTAGGTAATATAAGACATTAAAAGATTTCTCTAGGCAAGAAGCTCAACTTTTTTTTTTGCATAAAAATACTTCTATTATACAAGTTGTCAACAGTGTGTTAAACAGTATGTTATGCATACTGTACTGCGCATTCAAACTTTTGTCACTGGTTTTCTGATGGGATTTCCTTTTGTCCTGGCCAGTATGGAATGGGGTGACTCAGTTATGAGATAATTTGGAAGTGAGGTAAACTCATTTATGCATAGTATTAAGGTTTACAATAATGGAGAAGTCAAAAATTGCAAGTTTTGGGTTTGTACTATAATGTGGGTTCATTTTATCTGAAATCTTAAATATCATGCAGTCTTAAATCACTATAAAAATTTACACTTTTATTTTGCCAGTTATTTCCAAAATGTATTGTTTTCCATATGTCACTTATGTTCTAAGTTAACACTGACTGTAGGATAATGTCCTGTTCCCCTCAAACAAAATAGTCATGAAAGTGTACATGAAAATATTTTTAAAGAATAAATTTCTTTAAATTATAATACTTTTGGATTTCCCCCCTTAATAAGCCCCTTTCTCATTTTTAGAGAAGTTCTTTGAATTTCAGTTATTCTATTTTACTATGGTTTTAGGAATAGGCCATTTTAAATTCTGTTTTCCAGTGTTAAGTACTTTTTATTGTTTCTGGGTTTATCATACCTGAAAATGATACTACTAACAAAATCTTACAAATTTAGAAATTGATGTCCACACAGGTTAACTGCATCTCTCTGGGTCTGAGAGTAGAGGCATCTCAAGTGGTGTTTCAATGTGTACTTTTTTATCTTAGAAGCTGCATGTTAGAGGGACACTGTAAATATGTTGCTGTGATTGATTCCTTGCCTTACTGATGAACTGGACAAGAGAAAGTCCTTCCTTAAAATCTGGGCATATAGTGTCCTAATTAATTACTGAGTTCAACAAGGTCATGAATTTAGGTCTTTTGAGGAAAAAGAACCATAGAGAAGCTAAGGTTTAATCTGTAAATAGAGAAGAATAGAATCAAAGAGAGGGCCACAGACCATTTGGGTCTTAAATTGGAGGTCTTTTGTATCTTTGAAGGAAGGCAGGTTTAAATCCTAACTAAGCATATTTTTTTTCTATCATAGTACAGTGAAAAGAATAATTACAGCTCTTTCCAGGACTTTCAACTACACACTTTATTCTGTTTGGGCCTCAATTTTTATATCTGTAAAATGAAGGTATTGCCTTGATTTCTGATTTTGGAGTTTCAAATTAAGCACAGTTGATATATGGCTTAAGAGAGTTAGTAGTAAATCTTAGAGATACATATTTGAAGTCGTATGATTTATTTAGAAACATTTTCTTGGAGAGGAAAGATTTTTCCTAAATAAAATAAATAAAACCTAAAACCTAAAATAGCCTTAACACACAGACCTGATTTTTATAAGTCCTATTCAAATTTCAGAAGAAAACTTAGCATAATAAAACTTGTTTTATTATCCTAAAACTTAAACAGTGAATCTTTGTTACATATTTCCTTTGTGCCAAAGGATTATTGCCAACCATGGTAGTTAAGGAGGAAGAGAAAGTAAAAGATGAAGAAGACATTGGTGTTGCCATTCTGGGCGGTAAACAAGGTATGTTGTACGCACATGTCCATGCGGCTCCCGGGGAACCCAGAACATAGTCGTGACAGGTTACAACGGAGAGCACGGTGTACACTCACAGTGAAAGGCTTTTATGGTCTAGAGTAGGTTTCATAGCATTACCACCATGTGAGAGTATATATATAAAACATTGGATTCCTGTAACCTTCTTGATAGTGCTTTTAGCTCTGTTAAAAATGGTCAGTGGCACAATTTCTGACTATTTTGATGACATCAGTCTTCATCTTTGGCTTTCAGGCCAGCTCATAACAAGCGTAGTTAAAAATAGCATCTGAAAGAGAAGCTTAAAGCACCCTCATCATGCATTAGAGAGTATTCTAAAAGGCATTAAACCACATTGAAACAAGGTAATTCAACTTCTAGGTTATATGGATGGAAGGAACATACAAGGTGCAATATACTAAGAATATTTTTTTATAACTTCATCCACTAAGGATTTTTTTTTCACAGTAAACACTTTTGGAAATAGAACCTCTCAAATATTTTCTAAATCTTGAATGTTGTAGTTCTAAATTGGTGTCAGCAGATGGCAGTAGTACACAGCACAGGGTTTCTGTTGCTTCCCTCCCCTTCCCCCCCGCCCCCCTTTGTTAATGCTACTGTGAGTAAATGATGGCCCTTGGTCAGAAACCTGCTGGAGTTTTAGAATTGAGAAATTTCCCCTTTTCAAAAATATGCAGATTACATAACACCCTCACGCTGGGGCCGGGGGCAGTGCCCCATAATCAGTGTCTACAGCAGTAGATCAGATCATCACAGTAAAGAGAATAAACTGTATGGCTATAGAAAGCTTTACATGGTTCAGGTCAGTTGTTGTCACAAGCAGGAAAAACTAGATTTTCATATTTGTTTCAGATCTCAAAATTGCTAACAAGGAACTTCAGGCCTGTAATAAAACTAATGTTCTAGTATTTTTCTTTTAATAAAATAGTATGTTGTCTCTTACTGCTCAGTTTTGATAGAAGTAACTGCAGGCTTTCTGTAAAATTTGCATATTAGATTTGAAGAAAAATGCAAGGAATGCTTCAAACAAGCATAAATATAAATGGCAGTTACAGAACCATTATTGACTTCTGAAACTTACATAACTACTTTTACTTTCCATTTTGCATTCATATTTGTAGCCTAATTATTCATAGGTGAGATACCTTTATGAGTAGCTACAGTCATGTGATGGAACAAGTCATTCATTCAACAAAAACTTAGTTGATGATTCTTTCAGGCACATTAAGCCAGGTACTGAGAATACAATAGGATATTAAGATCCATCCTCGCCTCAAAGACCTACTCTAGATGGGGAGAAAAGAAAGAGTGATGCCGTGTCCAAATAAGAACAATCAGTTGTATTAGAAAGCAAACTAGGGGCACCTGGGTGGCTTGGTCGGATAAGCATCGAGCTTCAGCTCAGGTCTTGATCTTGCAGTTTGTGGGTTCCAGCCCCGCATCAGGCTCTGTGCTGACAGCTCAGAGCCTGGAGCCTGCTTCAGGTTCTGTGTCTCCCTCTCTCTCTGCCCCTTCTCCATTTGTGATCTATCTCTCTCAACAATAAACAAACAAAAAAAGCAAACTAATATTCAATAAAGTCATTTATCAATATCCTACTCTTAGCTCCTTAACTCCCTACTGCAGTTCTAGGTTTCCTTATTAACTACTCTATTTCCCATTCTGGAAAGGGAGAGGCACCAGCAGTAAACATCTACCACATTGAAGGCTCTCAAAGGTTATTAGTGTTTTTTAATTCAGTTTTTCATGACTATGCTGCAGCAGCAGAATATATTTCATTAGAAGGTAAGCTCATGAAGGTAGGGTTTTTTGTTCCCTACTGTGTCCCAAGCACCTATAAAAGTTCCTGGCTAACCTAGGTGTTAACAAATGTTTGTTGAATGAGTTAATGATTATGAGTACTTTTATTTCTGACCTGTCTCCAGAGATTGATTTTAGTAAGATTTACGGTGGGCCTCAGAGCTGCATTTTTTAAAATTTAGTTTTGAGAGAGAGAAGGTGGGGCATGGACAGAGACTGGAACAGGGGTTCTGAAGCGGGCCCTCTGCTGACAACAGAGAGCCTGATGCAGGGCTTGTACCCAGATTTTAATATCGTCCCCTAAAACCAGAGACCACCAGGGAGGCCGAATCATGCATGCAAAAGCAAAGGGCTTTGTAACGAATTTAGGCCTGGCCAGCCTAAACTCGGGCTCACAGACTTCCAACAACACACTGGGTCCACCTGGAGCGAGCCCCAAACTTGGCGGGGCAGGGCCTTTTATGAGTTTGGGAAGGGGGAGTTACAGGAAATTGTGACACAGGTACAGCATCATTATAGCATCACATCATTGACAGTTACTTTAACCAATTACAGAGTGGACCCAGAACCCTGACATAGGGTGTGACTGGGACCCTCATGTAGGGTGTGACTAGTCTTAACCTCCATCTTTAGGCCCGCCCCCAGAAATGTTAATGGTGTTAGCTGGCCTTCAAGGTCTGAGGGGAAACCTGAATCAGACCTGCATCCTTACAGGCTCAGACTCCAGAACCATGACCTGCCCTGAAGTCAGAGACTGAACTGATGGAGTCCCACAAGTGCCCCACAGAGCTGCATTTTTAGTTCCTAGGTTAAAACCCGAAGGCCTACAGTCAGAAAAAAATGGCCCACACGCATTTTTAAAAATAGAATTGGGTGGAATAGAACACAATAAAGGTATTTTCCTTGTGAAACTTATATTTGGGTATTGGATGACAAATATAAAATCTATTTCCTCTGGTTTTCAAAGTTTGAAAGCTCCCAGGAAAGTCCACATTTATTGATAATATAAGCCTCCCATTTTGTTTTCAAATGCTACTTAATCTTACATTGAGTTCCAGAGGGTTGTGAGCTATGGAGACACATGCTTTTCTAATGTAAACTGAGATAGACCTCTTTCTCCACCTGTTTTCTACACATTTGAGGGTTTTTTTTTTTTTTTTTTTTTGTAAGAGTGGAAATAAAAACCAGTGGTTATTGGTGTGCTTTTTGTGTGGTGACCCATGAGGTAGGTTTGTATTCTCTCCAATTCAAAGATCAGTACATGCTTAGGGCCACAGAAACAGTGCTGGGGCTGTGATCCGAATTTTGGACTTTATATGGGAAAGCTTAATGTGTGCTCCTTAACCTTCTGCTGTGCATTTACTGTCCCAGACCTGAAAGTAGGGAATCCTCTCTGTCTGCTCCAGTCACTCAAAAGCTGCCTTTCAATGACAGAACAAGTGTTTAGCAAGCATATGCCAAGACAAAAGTGATAGGTGAGGATGCAGCAAAAACCAGGTGGCTAAATGGAGATAGACTTCACGAAGCCAGTGACTGCCACGCCAACGCCACTCCAGGCCATCTGCCTCCCCAGCGTGTCTGCGGCCTGGCGCGACCCAGCGCTGCTCTCGCCCTCCCGGGGTCTCCCTCCCAGATTTCTGTGTCCTACCTTTCCCTCTTCTAATGGCTCTAACACACCCCCCATACTTAAGCTTAGAAGCCAACAAACTGTAAAGGACCAGAGAATCCGTATTTTGGGCAACATGGAGGTTACGTAGATGCTAAAAATAAGTTTCCACAAATTTATTGACAAAATTCAAAATCTAGTAATACAGAGCTATTGAGAAGGATGGAATGCTTTTGGGAGGGTATCATTTTGCTGAATTGCAATTCAAAGTTCACTATCAAAATCAATTGTAAATGTCCATCTGTTAGATTTCATTTATTTTATCTTTGAAAATATCTTTCACACATAAGTACTACCAAATACTGATCAGTTCATGACCAGATGATTTTGATCAAGCATATTTATCACATGGAAGGCATTTATCCAATTAGAATCTTGACAGTTGCCTTTTAGCATGTCATGTTACAGATGAATCACTTCTATCTGAAAATTAGATGAAATCTCAGATGTCCAGTTAAATGAATTTTGAAATATGGAATTTTCCGACATACACTGCTGGAGCAGTAGTGTGAGCCTGGAAGATACACCTGCTGTAAACACATGTGGGAGTGGAGATGCTGCATAACTTCCAAAAGCAGGACCAGTGTAAACAGCTTGATGTTCCTTGAAATTCAAGCATGTCAGATGTTGGAAATCTCTGCAATATGTTTTTTATATAAGCACTGTTTTGCCTTGTAATACTAGGTTGAATTTATTAAGGACCCGTTATCAAGCCTGTGACAAAAGCTAATTTCCAAAGTTATTCAGTGTTCAATAGTAGTGACTGAGTATGGTTTTTTGCAATATAATGGCCCTGAACTCAAAACCTCACAACATTACCTTACTGATAAGCCATCAGACTGCCATGCAGTAAGGCAGGTCGGGATACTCTGCTTCTTATCTGACACATTCACACAACTGATTGGTGATGGTTCAGTCCATAAGAATGAATGAAGTTCACCCTTGATACTTCAGCTTCATTAACACTTGACAGATTCTACTCAAATACCTGCTGAAGACAATATCATGAACTACCATAGGCTTTAAACACTTATATTTCAAGTAAGTTTTTATACTCCATATGTATTTTTTGCCACAGTTGCATACATCTTAGATTACTTTTTCAGGTTTTACTAAATTAGGTTTTTCTCAACTTTGAAAATATTCTTGCCTGTAGTTATTACCTACAGACTGTTCATAGAGCTAATTCATCAGTCATTTCAAACTCCTTGAAAAGACAACTAAGCAATACTGGTTTAAAGAAAATCTTTTGACTCCTCAAGGGCTAAGGAAAACCACTTGAAATCATTTACCTTGTTTTAAAATTTTTAAATGACTTAAAAGGCTAAGCTTATTTTATCTGGATACATTGCTGCAATCAGATATGATTAAATTTACCATTGGTAAATGGTTTGCTTGGCTGACAAATGAACCACTTGGAAACTTATTTTGGTTGCAGTTTGTGAATGTTTTCATTTTTGTGAAGTAATTCTGGAATTCCATACTAAGTTTTCTTACTTTTCTGACCATTGCTTTCCTCTGAGTTGAAAATGCTGTGGTAGATGCTCAGACTGGTGACGTCTGTGGCCATCGCGCTCCTTCAGCACGGCTGTAGCATCACTGCATAAAAAGGAAACGCTTTCTAATTTGATAAATTAATGCACACTCCACTGTTCTTTAGGAGTATGGCATTCAAAAAGCGTTTTGACCGGATGGATTTGTACTTGTAAAAAAACAAAAAAGAATTAAGGTGTATGGCCATACATATGGCACTCGAGACGCTGTCCACTACACCGAAGTCACTGAGTAGCAGCCCGAACCCAGGAGAGCACCACGTACCACTCTTGCAGTTAAAATGCCCTACTACTGCAGAAGCAGCCATAACAGCATGTAGATGAAAAGCATGACTGTATTCCAATAAAACTTTATTTTTTGACACTGAAATCTTAATTTCATGTGGTTTTCATGTGTCACAAAATATTTTAAAAACTTCCCAACCATTTAAAAATATAAAACCCCTTCTTAGCCAGTGTACCATGCAAAAGCAGGCTGTGGGTAGGACTTGGCCTGCAAGTCTGTAGTTTGCCCATCCCTGCTTAAGTTGCTTTCTTGATTCCTAACAGAGAAAATAATTTAAGCAACATTAAAGCAATCAGGAGGCTTCCAATGATCCCACTGTCACCTTTACCTGCTAAGTGCATATGGATTGTTTCTATTAGCATACACTCTCTTGTTGATCTCATCTTTAAAACCTTCTAACTACTTCCCTTCGCCTCATTTCTCTATCCCTCTTTTTAACAGAATTCCTCAAAATAGTTTTCTATCCTCATGGTCTTTCATTCGTGTTTCCTCTTACTTAAGAAAGTTTTTGTCCATCATTCCACTAATTGTGCTCACTAATGTCACCCATGACCTCTGTGTTATGAAATCCAGGGAGCAATTTTAATTCATCATGTTACTTAGCATATCAGAAGCATTTAAAACTAGACCACTTCCTCCTTTTTGATACGCTTTTTAAAACTTTGTTTGCAGTGTTCTACATTATATGAGTTTTCTCCTATTTCATAGAGCTGCTCTCCTTGGTGTTTTTCTGCTATCCTCCTTATCCTCTGATCTCTTAAAGTTGGGTGCCCAGAGGTCAGGTCCTGGGCCTCTCTTATCTAAATGGTTTTCAATGCCACTGACATGCTGAAAACTACCTTGGGAATAAATTAATGAATGACTTTATTTTATTCTTATGCTTTAACTGTATTGAATCGGTAAATACAACTACCCAATAAGCCAGGGCATGGAAAACTTTTTCTGTAAAAGGCCAAATAGGCTCTTTTAGGTTCTAAGGTCCTCTTAATGTTTTGTTACATGTTCTGTGAGTTCAGGTTTCTGGTAACCCTTTAAAAATGTAAAGCCATTCTTAGTTCACAGGCCATAAAAACCAACCAACCAACTCCCCAAAAAACAGGCTGTGGGCCAGATTCGGCTTGTGGATTGTAGTGTGTTAACCCTTGCTAGAAATTACTATACAATAATTGTATTATCCCCACATTACAGATGGAGAAACTGAGGTACAAAAAGGCTAAATAACTTGCCCAAGCTCACCAGCTGGTGATGAAACTAGGGTTCCAGTAAGTAGTCATGGCTCTGGGGACCGTGTCTTTATGCACCATACTACAGTGTCTAGAAAGTGAAACATCTATGTCTGCAAAAAGATAAACTCACAAGATGCTAGTGATTTATGCCCAGGAGCTCCAAAAGCCTCAGGAATTGGAGACCACAGATACTCTGAAAATAGGACACAGGATTGTTTAAAAGTATACAAAAGAGGGGCATCTGGTGGCCCAGTCAGAAGAGCGTACAACGGTTGATTTGGGGGTCATGAGTTTGAGCCCCATGTTGGATGTAGAGATTACTTTAAAAATAAGGGAGTGAGGCAAATCATGAGAGACTCTTGAATACTGAAAATAAACTGAGGGCTGAAGAGGGAGGAGGGAAGGGGAAAGGGGGTGATGGTCATGGAGAGGGCACTTGTGGGGAAGAGTGTTATATGGAAACCAACTTGGTAATAAACTATTTAATTAAAAAAATAATTAAAGGTCTACAAAATAAGCCATTTAGCTCTTTGCAAAATCCTCTCCTCAATCTATGCAGCCTTTCCCTGTGCCTATAGAAAATTGGAGATTCAGTGGAGGGTGAGACCGAAAGGCCTGGGACTCAGAAACCTGAGAAAGGAATGAAAAGCTTTCCTGGAAATAAGATTGAAAGTGAGTCCTGGCCTATGGTGCCCAGGATGCTTGAGGCCAGGCTTCTGGCCTATCTGGCAGAAGATCTGAGAATTCCTCTTGGGAAACAACCAGCCCAAGACAAAAGACAAATGCCCATAGTCACTGACGTCACCATCTGCAGTGAATGTATACTGAACTCCAACAGTCAGGAAACTTACCCATATCCACAGAGCTTCCTCTCATGTGTTTTTGCATTTTTAAGAAAGATGGACTAAATATTTGAGGAAAACTTCAATGAAAGATGGAGATCAAAAAAAAAAAAAAGGTGGAAGAAAAAGCCACAATGTAAGAAGCAAAGGAAAAAAAAAGACAAAACTTAAATTAGAATACTCAAACTTAAGAACATAGGAAACATTCAGGCTGAAAAAGGAATATTAAATGAGACTAAAAAACTAAAAATACAATAGCAGAAATAAAATATTCAGTAGCAAAATTGGATAACAAGGTTGAGAAAAATTGCACAAAGCCAAGAAAAAATATAAAAAAAGGGAACATGTGAGAAATGAAAATGTTATTACGTACTATTGGACCTGAAGCTCACTTTGCCGATGTCATAATGTCAAGCCTTGTCAGTAGAGAGCGCTGGAGGACACTGCAAGAGGAATGGACTTTTGGATTTCAGGCTTTGGTTTTCTTGTTTTCAGTGCTCAGTGTAACAGATTCTCAGTGGGCAGCTTCCCAGAGGTTCATACCAGGAGGTCCAACATCAAAGACTAGATGTCCCAGAAAGAGAACAGAGAAAGTGCAGGTGTGGAAAATGGCAGAGATAAAATATGGGGAAAGTTTCTCAAACTAGAGAACAGGATTGTCCATATTGAAAGGGCACAGAATGCCCAGAGAGATTAATTTAAAATGACTCAGACCAAGATACATTATTGTGAAATTTCAAAAACATGGATAAGAAGAAAAGATCCTAAAAGTTTCCACAGAGGAAGAAAAAAAATCCCCGAAAAACATCACATACAAAAAATCAAAAATAAAGTCATCAGGAATTTAAAAAAATTTTTTAATGTTTATTCATTTTTGAGAGAAAGAGAGCCGCAAGTGGGGGAGGGCCAGAGAGTGAGAGAGGAAGACACAGGATATGAAGCAGACTCCAGGCTCTGAGCTGTCAGCCTAGACCCAACGTGGGGCTCAAACCCAGAAACTGTGAGATCATGACCTGAGCCGAAGTCAAATGCTCAATTGACTGAGCCACCCAGGTGCCCTGTCATCAAGATTTTTAACAGCAGTGCTGGAAGTTAGAAAACAATGGTGCAATGCTTTTAAATTGTTGAGGGAAAGTGAGTTTAGAATTCTGTAACTAGCCAAACTATCAGGTAGAGTAAGAACATTTTCAGCATGCATGTTCTCAGAAAGTTTACCTCTTAGGTAACTGTCAAGAAGTGACACTTCTACTAAAATGAGATTAAAAATGGAGAAAAAGGGAAGATATGGATCCAGGTAATGGGGACCAACCCAGATGGGAGGTAAGGAAGCATGGTGAAGGGGGTTTCTGGATAACTATTTTTCGTGAACATGGTGTGCTGTTGGTCGTTACATTACATCTCAGCTGCATACCCGCCCTTCCTTGCCCGGCTTTGTGAGGTTGGAGCTGAACTCTATAATTTCCTTTGCTGATGTCAGACCTGGTCAGTAAGAGGCACTGGTGGACACTGCAGAGGAAGGGGTTTCCCTTGGGTTTCAGGAATTAGTTTCCTTGTTTTCATGTTAAGGCTGACAACAGATTCTCAGTAGGAGGCTTCCCAGTGAGATTCACTGGCACCTCAGCGAAGGGCTCCTGGGTATTAGCCCAGCCTCAGCACCTCATCTCACTTCTCCACCACGACCACACCATGTCCACTGTGGGGGAGGGTTTTTCTGAGGTGGCCCTTCTCTGGGCACTTCCCTTCCGTCCTGGAAATACTAGTTTCTCTGTACACCTGATATTTTTGTATTCTTTAGAGTTTTCTCTCTCTCTCTCTCTCTCTCTCTCTCAGGTATTTCCCTAATTGCTAGTTAATAACTCTTCCTGTTATATTTCTCTGTTCATATTACTGGTATGGTTTCTGTCTCCCGGCTGGACCTGATTGATCTATATAGTACTACAAACACTGAAATGTATTTTATCAAAATGTCTGATGTAGTTGCATTGGCTCAACAGTAGAGGGGAGATATCTCTAGTCATAAGAAGGGTGTGTGCAGCTTTTCTATGATGGAGGGGTGGTGTTCAGCAGATTACAATAAAAAGCTAAAAACAAAAAAATACACTACAAGTACATTTAGAAATATGGCTGAAACAACCAGAAAATGGAGCTAAATGACATGAAAGTTATTCCCTTTGGGGAGCAACAGGAGGACAAACAGGAGACTGCTAATTTTCATTATATAGCTTTTAGTACTGCTCTATTTTTAAATTATTTAAATATATTACTTAAACACTTTAAATTTATTCACAATAGACAAAAGGTGGAAACTCTCCTATTGTCTATCAACAGAGGAATGGATAAGCAAAACATAGTCTATAGTCTTCTTAAAAGGAAAAAAAAATACTGACACACGCTGTAACATGGATGAGGCTTGAAAACATGACGGTGAACCCAGACACAGAAGGGCAAATATTGTGGATTGCACTGATGTGAAATACCTAGAACAGGCAAATCCGCAAAGACAGAAAGTAGAATGGTGGCTTCCGGGAGTCGGGGGAGGTCGTTGATTCCTGGGCACAGAGTTCCAGTTTGGAAAGGGAAAAAGTTCTGAAAATGGACGGTGGTGATGGTGGTACATCTATGTGAATGTTCTTAATGCCACTGACCTGCACATTTAAAAATGGTTAAGATGGTAAACTTTGTTATATCTATTTTATCACAACAAGAAAGTTCAAGTTTAATAAAATTGCTACATTCAAGATATGGGAACATGAATAGATAGAACATTAATTCATACCTGATGACTTGAGTTACTAACATCTCGGAGGAAATAATTACTTACATCTTAGTTTGAGAACAAGATATTTTGGGAATTTTCTTTTTAGCTGATCCCTAAATCGCATTTCTAAGCCGCACTGTTCACTGTGACCAGGGCTGTGGAATGCTTACTCACCCTGCTGGGAGGCTGTCAGAAGCACCCAACCAGTATGTCCCAGGAAGTTTTCAAAACAGAGTCACAGTGTCACCGGGGAGGTGGAACCTCTCAGCGGAGCCTTGGCCAGGAGGGGCCAAGTGTCCCCGGGGGCCATGGGAGCGAGGGAAGGTAGTTGGGTCCTGGGTGGGCTGGGGCTTGAGCCCTGACCTCCAGCAGAAGAGACGGAGGAGGCTGCCTGGCTAAGTGGCAGGTCAGCACGGTGTGGGGCCAGGAGGCATGGCGCTGGGGCCCCCCCGGAGAAGTGGGGCTGCTGTGGAAATAGAGTGAGCAGGGCTGGCTCCAGCCGCCCCGTAGCTGGGTGGCTTCATTATTTGGCAACCCTTTAAAATAATATTCTTCAAACGACATTTAATAGAGAAGCTGACCTGGGAGGGGTGGTGGGTAAAAAGGAGGCAGGAGGAAGGACTCAGCCTCCCCCTGAAGGTACTCTGGGAGTCTGCTCAGGCCTTTAAGTTCCACACCCCACTCAGCAGACAAGGGGTCACCTGGACCCGCCCTCCACAGGAGGCAATTTGGGGGCCATCCCAAATTGCGGTTTGGGTATGCCCTTGGGGGGATCTCATCTTCTCCCCAGATGTCTGACCATTCGCTGCTCTTGCCTGAGAGGCATTCTGCAAAGGCCAGTTTTCTCTGTGTGGTCAGTTAAGCAGAGAGTTAGGGGTTCCCCCCCAAAAAAGACATAGATTTTTGGTGATATAAGAAAAAGACATTTTAGACTCCTCGGCATCTTGTGAAGGAATATAAGAACAAATAGCCACTATCAGGCCGGGACATAACCTACTCATATCAGGGACAATACGTCAGGGGTAAAACCCCCAGCGCCGACTCAAAAGTGAAGATTGACCTGATGCACTTTCTTGAGGTATCTTTGCAAGATCTAAACCCCTTTGAGCACCCAGATAATGGACCACCTGGAGCCAGAGACTTATTCCCTTGACCTTTGCTGACCCTCCTGACTTTGACCTGTACCCTCTCATTTTGCGATGACCTTTGCGCCACTTCCCCACTGACCCCCTGCTGCACAACCCCCTCTGTGAATATGTGTCCACCCCTCGCCCAGAACTTCCCCAGATCCATTGTTGGAGGAGACCCTGCTTGGGGAAAGATCCCTGGTGTTTTCCTCTACTTGTGGTAAGTAAACCCCTTCCTTTTCCTATTTTTTGGCTTGGTTGTGTCCGTTGGCTTGACACTCACCATAAACCAAATGCAGTTTCAGGTAACAGTTACATTTCTGGCCATGTTTTAGTGCCTTTTGCGGGACTGGCCTCCCAGCACCTGGTGGCCTGACCTAACTCTTTTCTCCAGTTCTAGTGGTGAGGATGGGCTGTGCGGCAGGCCACACTGTCCGACACATGATAAGTTCTTAGTAAGAGCAATTAATATTAATATTATTATTATTATTGGAAATTAACTAGGCTTACAAAATTCATCAGTTGAAAAGCAAGAGTTGGGGGGTCTGGGTGGCTCAGTCGGTTAAGCATCTGACTTCAGCTCACGTCATGATCTCATGGTTTGTGGTTCAAGCTTCGTGTCCAGCTCTGTGCTGACAGGTCAGAGTCTGGAATCTGTTTCGGATTCTGTGTCTCCTTCTCTATCTGCCCCTCCCCTGCTTGCTCATGTGCTCTCTCTCTCTCTCTCTCTCTCTGACTCAAAATTAAATAAACAACAAGAACAACAAAGAGAAGCAAGAGTAAACCTATGTCCATTTTTTCTGAACCTGAAGGAAAAGGATCTATATTTAAGTATTATCTGTTGTCACCTGAGCCCAGCTGGGTATACTTGAATTTGTTCCTTTGGGTAAGAAAAAAGCATGTGTTTACTTTTTTAAAAATTATTTTTATTTTTTACATTTATTTATTATCAAGAGACAGAGAGAGAGCTTGAATGAGGAAGGGGCAGAGAGAGAAGGAGACACAGAATCTGAAGCAGGCTCGAGGCTCTGAGCTGTCAGCACAGAGCCCGATGTGAGGCTCGAACCCACAAACTGTGAGATCATGACCTGAGCCGAAGTCAGATGCTCAACTGTCTGAGCCACCCAGGCGCCCCCTGCATGTGTTGATGTAAGTGGATAGGTAATTCGAGCAGCTTCGTATCTTCAGATCTTGAATAGCTTGTATGTATTTGTCAGGCATTATGTACAACTATTTTCTTCCTCAAGGTGCACCAGAAGGAGAGTTTTTCTCTTTGCAGTGTGCATTGGATTGCTCTGTTTGAGGGATGTTTCAGCTAGTGATGAGGAGGAGCATCACAAAAATAGAATCGGGTTTATTTTATAACTGATCTCTCAACTCCATGGTAGCTTTGTAGAAACCCTAGAGACCTAGCTGAGTTTTGCTCAAAGCCTTTTCTGTGAAAAACCAAGCCTTCTGATTAAGAGGTAATTGTTTAAATTCTCATTCTCTTCCTTCTATTCTCTTCCTAGTCTGATGATGTTGACCAGAAGCTTCTCCATCCTATTGAATTAAATGTCTGAGACCATCATGTGGCCAAGCTTTCAGTTAATACACAGCAAAGGACTGCAGCTGCATATTGACGTTGTGTAATGAAAGACTGATGGAAACACATTCTGGTGAACTGCAGGAAATCAGGGACATGAAGCAAAAAGACATGAAAGGGTTTTTGTATCAGAGATAGTAGAAAATGATTAATTACTTTTTAGATTTAGGATTTTTAAATAATAGCTTTCTGGACAATTTATATTCTTCTTGGTAAAATATTCTGCTTTGGAGTTTTTAATTGAGGGGGTCAGGTTATTTTGTAAGAGCAGTCATGAATATTAAATTGTAATCATGAGGGGGAAACGTTTTAACACAACAAATAGATCTGAAATTTTACCTTTAGCGTATTATTTCCCGTATTTGGTCCTTATCCATATGTTCATTTTCTTTGTAGATATAATTATGTTTATAGTCCATATTTTCATGAAATATCATGTGTTTTTACAGTTTCTTTGATGATTTTTCATTCTATAAAATATTGCTGTAGTTTACTATGATGCACTTAAAAATGTTTTTAAGCACAAGGACATTGGGAAGAGGCCACCATTCTGTTTTACTTGTTGTTGTTCTTATTCAGATCCACCAATGAAAGTTATATCTGTGCTAGTCTTTAAATGGGTTAAAAGATACAAAAAACCTAACCCTCAGAAGACTTCTGTGGATCTTTCCTCCAGGAATGGCAAAAACATTCTTCTTCTTTCATTAATGCTTATTTATTTGATCAATATTAATTGGATACAGACAATGGGCAAGTCAATTTCTGCCCTCAGTGAGTTCATTATCTACAGAGAGGTAGCTGACTGTCCTATAGTGATGTTTTTCAAATACCATGCTTTCATCATATGCAGAATTTAAGAAACAAAACAAATGAGCAAAGGAAAAAAGAGAAACAAACCAAGAAACAGACTCTTAACTATTAAGAACAAACTGAGTTACCAGAGGGGAGGTGGGTTGGCAGATGGGTGAAATAAGGGATGGGAACTAAAGAGTACATTTATCATGATGAAAAAAAAATGATAAAATAAAATGATTAAAAAATGTAAGGGGCGCCTGGGTGGCTCAGTCGGTTAGGCCTCCGACTTTGGCTCGGGTCAGATCTCACGTTCGTGGGTTCGAGCCCCGCATCGGGCTCTGTGCTGACAGCCAGCTCAGAGCCTGGAGCCTGCTTCCGGTTCTGTGTCTCCTCCTCTCTCTGCCCCTCCCCCTCTCATGCTCTGTCTCTCTCTGTATAAAAAATAAATAGAAAATTAAAAAAAAATTAAAAAATGTAAGATTAATATGTGCTCTTAAAATACTACTTTTTAAAGAAAAAGGACTTCTTGATTCATATTGTCAAACTGCTTCCTCCCAAAACTGTAATGAACTAGTCTCCTCTCAGCAGCGCAGGGGCCCACGTGTCTCACCACCTGGTAGGACTTCTCCTAACTTTACTCAGGTAAATTCAGAATAGTTCAGTGAACTTAATCCCCAAATGTTAATGGGCTTTCATTTATGCTTCTGTCCAAAACCAAAGACCCTGATGTTTATGAATTAGGGAAAGAGATAACATTGGGTGGGAGGGACAAGTGTCAGGGCGTACAGGAGATAGAGAAGTGTTTTTGGGTACAGTGATTTGGGGAGATAGCATTGACGGACTGGATTTTAAATTGTGGTTGAGGAGGGGATGGGGAAAGACAGAAGATGTTTTTTAAAAAAATGTTTATTTATTTTGAGAGAGACAGTGCAAGTTGGGGAGGGACTGAGAGCGAGGGAGAGAGAGAATCTGAAGCAGACTCCAGGCTGTCAGCATAGAACCCATCACGGGGCTTGATCTCATGAACTGAGAGATCATGACCTGAGAGTGGGACACTTAACCAACTGAGCCATCCAGGTGCCCTAGACAGAAGATAAATAAGATCAGAGATGAATAAAAGCAGTCACTGGAGAAAGGAACCCTAGGCAGGTTAGAAGGAGAACGAGTATCCACATTTGTTGAAGCACAGAGTTCATGTGGGGAAATGGTTCTGGAAAAGCCAACAAACAGTGGAGTTGGGTTACAGAGGCCCTTGAAGATTGATTTAAATGGGAAGTCACAGGTTGTTTTTAAATAGGTGAATGACTTCAAAATGGAGTTTTGAAATGTTAATCTGGGTGGTTTTGCTCAAGAGGGGCTGAGCAGGGGCCAGTCTGCAGGCAGAGAATAAAGTTAAATGGTGAGGGAATGAGTGAGTGGCAGAAATAGAAAGTGAGGGTTGCCAGGCACAGGGGCCGGGACAGAAGAATGGATACAATTTGGATTGAAGAAGAGGGAGAAATAAACGATTATTCTGAGATTTTGAGTTTGGGATGGTGAAAGGTGCCACAAACTGAAAGAGGACCTTTAGGATTTAGGAAGTGCCTCTGTTCAAGGCACTTCCTAAATCCAGGTTTGGATGTGTTGAGTTTGGGATCTAGATGAAACATTGAAGCTCAAGGGAAAGGCAGGAAGAGAGTGGGTTGATCACAAAGAAATACAAAGAAATGAATGAGATCTCAAGAGAGGGACTTCACAGGGAAAAGAACAAAGGACAGAAATTTTGCGAATGACCATATTTAAGGAGAAGAGAAAGAAGAGACTATAGGGCACAACCAGGAGCCTGATGGCCACTACTGGCTGGAAGGCAGGGGTGGGGGTTAAAAACAATGGGGATGTCCAGGATGTCAGAAGCACTGGGGCAAACACAGATGTTGAATTAAAAACACAGACTAGGAGGGGCGCCTGGGTGGCTCAGTCGGTTAAGCCTCCGACTTCGGCTCAGGTCAGATCTCACGTTCGTGGGATCGAGCCCTGCATCAGGCTCTGTGCTGACAGCTAGCTCAGAGCCTGGAGCCTGCTTCCAGTTCTGTGTCTCCTTCTCTCTCTGCCCCTCCCCCTCCCATGCTCTGTCTCTCTCTGTATCAAAAATAAATAAAACATTAAAAAAAAAAAAAACACAGACTAGGAATGTGAGAAAGTAACATTGCCCCCTTCAGAGAATTTGCTGGTGAAAAGGAAGAGGAGAAATTAGAGCTCAGTTACCTTTGTGAGGCTGTCCTGGAAGTGGGCACTTCAGTTACAGAAGGGGATTCATCATGATTCACATTCCCTGTAGAGGAATCCCAGAGGTGGGGCCGACTACAGCCCACCGGTGCCCAGCTCTCTGAGCAGTTGTGTCTTATGCCTGCCCTCTAAAGAGATGGCCACTTCTCATCACAACACAGTCTAGGAACAGACTCAGTACATCTGTAGAACTGAAAGATGCACCCATGATTGAGGAAATTTAACAGGATTGAGTTAAAAAAAAAATCAAATGTTAACAGCTGAGCCAAAAGAGTAAGGGGAGAAAACCCTACGTTCATCTTCCTCCAACTGGTGGTTGTTACTGGCCAATATACTGAATCTATCTGCATCTGGAGATAAGCAGAACTTCCCTTTTCTCCCCCCTCATCCCAGACACCAGCCAACGTTGGACAACCTAAATCCAAAACGCCCCACGCCCCAAAAGTCCAAGCCCAGTGACAGACTGAAGAATTTCAGAATTGGAGAAGACTTTAGCAATAACTAGTAGGTTGTAAACTACTGCCTGGAGGCCAAATCCTGCCCTGGCCCTTTGGGGCAAAGTTTTATCGGCACATGGCCACGCCCAGTGAGTCACATACTATCTGCGGGTGCCTTCTCACAACAGTGGCAGAATTGAGTGGCTGCAGCAGAGACCATCTGGCTGGCAAAATCTAAAATGTTTACTGTTTAGCTCTATACAGAACGTTTGACGGACGCTGGACTTGCCCGCTAGGCTCTCATTGTGAACAGACAGACCTCTCTCTTTCAACCTGTGAAAATTGTGATGCTTTTAGAAAGCACCAGGAACACTTTTTGGAAGTCAGAGTTTTCCATCAAGTGGCTTTGGCTAGATTCCAGATAGTTTCTATTCATCTAGCGGGAGAGCTGGACTGGGCACATGGCATAAAAACAATTCTCAGACCTCACTTTTGTTTCTGATCAATCCCTGGTCCTTTTAACCAGCATAATAAAAGTGCTTCAATAAGCAGGGTCAAGTAGGATAGACCAGCGGGAAATGTGAAAACGAGATTACAGGCTGTGATTAGAGGCTCCAACATGTGCTGAATGCCCTTCAATCACATGGTATGAGCTAAGGCCACCATTTATTATAAAACAAACTGCCCAGCTCTTGGACGCATAGAATAGATGACAACTGCATTTTAAAATGTTTTGTTCAAGTAAATGAATAGTCATTTTGGAAAACAGGGGAGCAAAGTTTTAAAGTAGCTGAAAATATTTTCAAATGTCCATATTTTTGTGTTCTTGGGGATTTTGGTTACTCTAGTTCTTAAGCGGCATGTGAAATGATGCTTTCACTAATTCATAAGCATCAGGGTCTTTTGGTTTTGGAAAGAAGCATAAATGAAAGTTCGCTAACATTTGGGGATTAAGTTAACCGAACTATTCTGCATTCACTGGAGTGAAGTTAGGAGAAGTCCTACGATGTGGTGAGGCACGTGGGCCCCTGCGCTGCTGAGAGGGGACTAATTCATGGCAGTTTTGGGAGGAAGTAGTTTGACAATATGAATCAAAAAGTCTTTTTTTTTAAACTTTAAACAAGTAATATTTTATTTTATAATAATATGAGCACATATTAATTTTATAATTTGTAAACATTTTATTTTATTATCATTTTTTCATCATGATAAATGTACTCTTTTAAAAAAATTTTTTTAATGTTTATTTCTGAGAGACAGAGACAGCATGAGTGGGGGAGGGGCAGAGAGACACCGAATCTGAAGCAGGCTCCAGGCTTTGCGCTGTCAGCACAGAACCCAATGCCGTGCTTGAACTCGCAAGCTGTGAGATCATGACCTGAGCCGAAGTCGGCCACCCAGCCCAACCAACTGAGCCCCCCAGGAACCCCAATAAATATACTCTTTAGTTCGCATCCCTTATTTCACCCATTCCCCACCCACCTCACCTCTGGTAACCATCAGTTTGTTCTCAATAGTTAAGAGTCTGTTTTGGGGTTTGTAACTCTCTCTCTCTCTTTTTTTTTCCTTTGCTCATTTGTTCTGTTTCTTAAATTCCACACATGAGTAAAAGCATGGTAGTTGTCTTTTTCTGACTGACTTATTTCTCTTAGCATTACACTCTCTGGCTCCATCCATATATCACTGCAAATGGCAAGATTATTTCATTCTTTTTAAGGTCGATAACATTCCATTATGTATATATACCCATATATATGCCACCTCTTCTTTATTCATTCATCTACTGATGGACCTGCTTCCATAATTGGCTGTTGTAAATAATGCTGCAATACACAGAAGGGTGCATGTATTCTTTGGGGAAGCACCAGCAGTGCAATTACTGGACCATAGGGGAGTTCTATTTTTAATTTTTTAAGGAGACTCCACAAAAAATTTTCCACAGTGGCTGCACCAATTTACATTCCCACCAATGATGCAAAAGGATTCCTTTTTCTCCACATCCTCACCAACATGTGTTGTTTCTTGTGTTTTTTATTTTAACCATTCTGACAGGTGCAAGGTGATCTCTCATTGTAGTTTTGATGTGTGTTTCCCTAACGGTTAGTGATGTTGAGCATTTTTTCATGTGTCTTTTGGCCACTGGCTGTCTTCTATGAATCAAAAAGTCATAATTGAGTATATATCTATCAACCCAGCAATCCCACTTCTAGGAATTTGTCCTAAAGAAATAGTGGTGTAGGGGTACCGGGGGGTGGGGGGGCTCAGTCCGTTAAGCATCAGACTCTTGAATACAGCCCAGGTCATGATCTCGGTTTTGTGAATTTGAGCCCCCAGTCGGGCTCTGTGCTGACAGCATGGAGCCTGCTTCGGATTATCTGTCTCCCTTTCTCTCTGCCCCTCCCCTGCACATGCGCTTGGTCTTTCTCTTTCTCTCAAAAATAAATTAACTTTAAAAAAATTTAAAAAGGAAAGAAATGGCGATGTGGAATATATTTACATATAATATACAATCTTAAACAAAAATTGGAAATAAATGTCCAATAGTTAGATTCTGCTTAAACGAATTGTCATACATTTATATGGTGAAATATCATGGAGCCTTTAAAATTAGGATTCTGAAGGAAATGCGTGTAACATGGAGAAATGTTCATAATATATTAAGAAAAGAGTATTTAAACATTTTTTAATGTTTATTTATATTTGAGAGAGAGACACACACACAGAGCACGAGCACGGGAGGGGCAGAGAACAAGGGAGACACAGAATCTGAAACAGGCTCCAGGCTCTGAGCTGTCAGTACAGAACCTGATGTGGGGCTTGAACCCACAGACCGCGAGATCATGACCTGAGCCGAAGTCAGATGCTCCACTGACTGAGCCACCCAAGTGTCCCAGAAAAAACTATTAATGAATGTTAGCAAAGGTAGTAAGATTCTAAATTTCTTTTATATTTTTCTTAATGCTTTGTGTGTGTACCTTCAGTATAATGTGCAGATTTTTTGTTTTACTTAAGACTTACTGGGATTTTCAATCTATGGATCAGCTCTTTCATTAATTCGGGCAAATTCTTACCTATAATCTTTTGATATATTGTCTCTGTGCCTTTTCCATTTCCTTGCCTTCTAGTATATCGGTTACATATAAAAAAGATCTTCCCTCTTCTTCTTGTCTCTGAACCTCCTTTCTGTCCTTTCCATTTCTTTGACCCACCGTGCTGCACTCTGGATAACTTCTTCAGTTATATCTTTATTGTTCAGATCAGCAATTCTTTCTTCAGTGGTGTGTTAAACCTATCTACTGAGTTTTAAACTTCCATTGTTATTATTATATTTTTAATTTCTAGAACTCCTATTTGGTCATTATTTACAATTTCTTGTTTTCTGCATCTATATATATATATATTTTAATTTTTTTCATGTTTTATTTATTTTTAATACAGAGAGAGACAGAGCATGAGAGAGGAGAGGCAGAGAGAGAAGGAGACACAGAACCAGAAGCAGGCTCCAGGCTCTGAGCTAGCTGTCAGCACAGAGCCTGATGCGGGGCTCGAACCCACGAACATGAGATCTGACCTGAGCCGAAGCCGGAGACTCAACTGACTGAGCCACCCAGGCGCCCCTGCATCTATATATTTTAAAGTTTGTTTATTTTTAAGAGTGAGCATGAATGGAGGGGGGGGAAGGGCAGAGAAAGAGGAAGAGAGAGAGAATACCAGGCAGGCTCCATGCCATCAGCATGATGCCAGATGCAGGGCTCAAACCCATGAACTGTGAGCCCAAATCAAGACTTTAGTCGCCTGATTGAGCCATCCAGGGGCCCCTCTGCACATATTTTTATTTTGCCTTTTAGTTCTTTAAAATAGTAAATATATTTATTTTACATTCTGTGTCTGATAATTCTAAGATCTTCAGTCTTTGTAGGTCTATGTTTGCCATCTGTTGTTTCTATTTATTGCCACATTTCTTTTGTGCATGTAAGGAGTTTTATCTGTGTGCTGTGTACAGATTAATTAAAAAATGAATTTTCTTGCACCGGAAAATCATTTGTGGGTTTTTTTGAGATGTAGGATGAAGACAGATTCCTCTACAAAGGATTTAAAGGCGTTTTCCCAGTTTGAAGACACCTTAAACCCCATTCTCAGTGTGAAGAGGTTTTCTTAAACTGGTAGTATGAATGTAGGCTGCAAATTGCATGAGAATAGTGATGGCTATGTTATCTGGGGGCATGATGCCCTGTCCACTTAGCACCAAGGATTAAAGCAGGCAGAATTTCCTGTGGTCTGTGAAGAGGGGACAGATTTCTAATTCTTTTTTTTTCTTCTAATTTTTAAGCTGTAGTCATTTGTGGTGCCAATGTTGGGTACCCACCAGATCCCTTGGATGGACTTTATCCTTAGCCTTTGTGTTCCCCATAAGGCTATAGAAATTGAGGCTCAAGTGAATCCTTGAACCCTGTCTTTCTCACCCTTTTGCACAATGAATCTGACAGGACATCATAATGGCTTTATCTTTAATTATAAATAAAATCTTACTACTTTATACCACCTGGACTGTTACCTCTGGTCTGAGCCACCATCACTTCTAAGGTGAACTTCCTGCTTCTGCCCTTGCACTCTAGCAGTCTATTTTGAACATGGTGACAAGACTGGCCCTGTCCCAAACTGGCTCAAACCCTGAAATGGTTCCTCATTTCACTTAGAGCAAAGCAAACTTTTACAGTGCTCCATTAGCCATCTTGCCTCTCCAACCTCATCAACTACCACAGTCCCCTCCCCACAGTTGTTCAAGCCACATGACCCCGCTGGTGTCTCCCTGGGCAGGCAAACTCACTCTTCACCAGCTAGTCCTCACCTTGTTTAAGACTTTCTTCAAATGTCAGTTTTCCAGTGAGGCCTCCCCTGTTGGATCTATTCAATATTGTGAACTTTCCCACATTGCTGGACGCCCAGTTCCTTTATTCTGCTCTATGTTTTCTTTCTCTTTGCACACACTTATCAGATTCTAAGTATTGTAATTTTCTCATTTTTTGTGTTTATTTTTTATTATCCACCTTACCTTACTAGAATTCAAGTTGCTTCATGAAGACTATCACCCTTTCCTGAGAAATATAAATCCCAAGCCCTCATTCACATGGTGTATGGGCAGGATTTACACTATTTGAGAGGTTTGAGAAAACCTATGCCAAAAACAAACAAACAAATAAACAAACAAAACAAAATGTTCCTGAGTTAATAATGACGCCAGAACTCAAAACTAGACCTCGAAGAATTCCAACAGGAAGAATTCTAAAGAACAAAAGCTCACAAACTCATATCACTAAATGCACAGAATACAATGAGTGAAAGTCAGCAGAATAAAATCACTGAAGTAGACCCATGAAAACTGAAGATACTGGAATTATCATATGAAATCATAAAATGAATGTTTAAAGAAATAAAAGACAAGGTTAATATATGGCAATCCAAATGGGCTTATAAGGAGCACCTGGGTGGCTCAGCCAGCAAAGTGCCTGACTCTTGACTTCAGCTCAGGTCATGATCTCACAGTTTGTGAGCTCCAGGCTGGGTCAGGCTTCACACTGACAGTATGGAGCCTGCTTGGGATTCTCTTTCCCTCTCTGCATGCCCCTCCCCTTCTCCCACTCATGCATGTGCTTTCTCTCTCTCTCACACAAAGTAAATTTTTAGAAATGGACTTGTAAGACTAGAAAATAAATTTTAAAAAAGCTTTTAGGACTGAAAATCATAATGATTGAAGTTAGAACTCAGTGGATGGGTTAGAGGGTAGATTAGACACAGCTAAAAATGAACTAGAGGGAACTCTGCAGAAAGCCACGCACAAAGAGATGAAGATGAGACAAGGAGCTACAAAGGAAACGTCTGATTTAATTTAATTGGCGTTCCAGAAGCAGAGGGGCGGTGTTGAAGAGAGAACAGCTAAGAATTTTCCAAAGTCAACCAGGGACAGCGATCCTCACCACTCAAGAAGCAGAAATCCTAAAGGGAAATCCATTCATTGTAATAAAAATGCTCAACACCAAAGAAAAAAATCTTTTTTTTTTAAAATACATGCAGTAAGAGGTGTTTTTCAAAAGCTCTTTACAAAAATAGGGAATGACCTGTGCTTAACTGCCCTAAGTCACAATTTGCTTCAAGTGATATTCATGTGCCCCTCAGGTACATAAAATGAGAAAATTTCTGTAACTTTGCTGTATAAACACTTACCTGCCAAAGCCTAATTTTCCTCAGAGTGGGTTTCAAGGGAGATGTGGGGTAAGAAGTTTAAAAAAAAAAAAGTGTTTTGTACAGCACAGGGTGCCTGGGCGGCTCGGTGCTAACCATCCCACCTCGGCTCAGGTCAGGATCTCGCGGGCCCTGGAGTTTGAGCCCCAGGAGTCAGGGCAATGGCAGCCTGGAGCCGCTCTGAGTTGTCTCTCCCCTTCTCTCTCTGCCCCTCCTCTGCTCGCACTCTCTCTCCAAAAATAAATAAATAAACATTTTTAAAAATTGCATAGCACTAAAAAGTGGCCTTTTCTTTTACTGCCTGAAACTGCACTGGGAAGGGAAGACAAGTCTTAAAAGCAGTTACAAAGGAAGGCGAGCTTCCTGGACACTTACACTGAGCATGTAACTGTTTACCACAATCATGGGGGTCAGAAGACACTGGAACGACATTTTCTTTTTTTAAAGCTTTTTATTTATTTATTTATTTTGAGACAGAGAGAGAGAGAGACAGAGCACAAGTCGGGGAGGGGCAGAGAGGGAGAATCGGAAGCAGGCTCCAGGTTCTGAGCTGTCAGCACAGAGCCCGATACGGGGTTTAAACCCAGGGACTATGAGATCATGACCTGAGCCGAAGTCAGATGCTTAACCAACTGAGCCACCCAAGCGCCCCATGGAATGACATTTTCAAAAGTACCATTAGCCTAAATTTCTGTATACATTGAAACTATTTTTATTTTTTTAATTAAAATTTTTTTTTACATTTATTTATTTGATGTTTATTTATTATTGAGACAGAGAGAAACAGAGCATAAATGGGGGAGGGGCAGAGAGAGAGGGAGACACAGAATCCAAGGCTCTAAGCTTTAGCACGAACCCACGAACTGTGAGATCATGACCTGAGCCGAAGTCGGATGCTTAACTGAGCCACCCAGGCGCCTGTACAGTGAATCCATTTTTAATTATGAGGGGGAAATGAAGATCTTTCAAATAAATAAAAACTGAGCGTTTACCAGCATTGTGTCTTCACTAAAGGAATTTTAATGCTTCCTTCAGGAAGCAGGGAAAGGTCTGAGATCCAAGAAAGAATGATTAGTAAAGAAATGATAACTATGATTAATTCAAAAAGTTACTACATGATTAAAAGAATCTCTTCCATAAATGGTAGAATTCTCCTATGAAACGAGCTAGAAAACCAGTGTTTTCTTTGAGGCAAGATTTTTAACTACTGTTCAATTATTTTAATAGTTATAAAAGCATTCAGGTTTTCTTTTTCTTCTGGAATCAATTTTAGTAATCTATATTTTTCTAGGAATTTTTTTAAATGTTTATTTATTTTTGTGAGAGAGAATGTGAGCAGGGGAAAGGCAGAGAGGGAGAGAGAGAGATTCCCAAGCAGGCTCTGAGCTGTCAGCACAAAGCCAGATTTTTCTAGGAATTTTTAAATTTTATTTTAAATTTCTTAAATTTATTGGCATACAGCTATTTATCGTATTCTCTTAGCTTTTATTCTTCATTACTAACACTGATTATTTGTAGCTTGTGTCATTTTGTGTAAACAGTTTGGTGTTGCATAGACTGCACATGTAAATGGCAAGGAATTTTATGCTCAGATATATGAACTAGACGTACTCTTGCACTTGAGCTCAATGGACATGTACAAATACGTTTGTAGCATCATTTCTTGAATTAGCTTACAACAGAAAACAGCTTGAACGCTCCCTGACAGATTAGACAGGAAACACAGTGGATACAGCAATACAGCAAGAGAATGAGCAGACTACAGCTTAGTGGGTAAACAATATGGATAAATCTCAGAAACATAATTTTAAGGAGCAAAAAGCAAGGTTCGAAGGACTATATATACGCTGATTCTATTGACATCAAGTCCTAAATAAAGGAAAATGAAACAGTATTTATTGTCGAGGGATAGACACAAATGCTGGAAAACCATATAGAAAAGCAAGAGAATTATTAACGTGAAACTTAGGATAGAAGTTACCTCTTGTGGGGAGGAGGGCATTGTGATCACAAAGAGGCACATGGGAGCTTTGTAGGTTTTAGTCATACTGTATTTCTTAATCTGAGGGTGGATTCTTGAGTGTTCCACTTTATGATTCTTTACACTGGATAGATGGAATTTCTATATACTCTTCTCTGTGTGTAAAATATTTGGCAATACAAATACTGAGGGGGAAAATCACCTCCACAGACTCTAGTGCAGGCTAAGTTTCTGGACCTGCTGATGCCGTTCTGGTAGCAATCAGCTGCAATGACATCAACGACCCTGGGGGAGAAAGTCCTCCTTCTGCACCCTAGCACCAGGCCTCCTGATGACTGTCCCCTTGAAGGGCTTTTGATTCTCCAGTATCATTGTAGTGCCTGTGATACACTGTGTGTGAAAGATCACTTGCATTCAGTTCCCTGCCTGCAGCTGTGCTGTTTACCATCTGAGTCTTTGCTTCTCACTAAAGAGAGGATCCAGTTCTTTCTCTCCTCGATGCTGAGTTTGGCTATGTGACTTGCTTTGGCCATGGAAAGTTAGCAGATGTGACACACGCGGAAGCTCAAGAAAATGCTTGTGTGTCTCTATTCCCACTCTTACTCCTCACGTGCCCTCAAAGGCGTGCCTTGCTTAGCCTACTGGGAGACGGGGCACGCCGAACAGAGCAGAGCCACCCACATTTCTGCCAGCAAATGTGTCCTACGTCAGCTAACAGCCAGCAACTGTCAACCTTCTGAGTGGCCCCAGCCGAGATAAGAAAGCTTCCTGGCCCTGCTGGCTAACCTGACTGGCCCCAACAGTCCCGCCCAGATAAAGTGAAACCATCACTCTTACAAATGAAACAAATGTGCATTGCCACATGTCACTGTTTGTTAGGCAGCATTGTTGTGGCAATAAATAACTGATACACCCAGGTTCCTAAAAGGTAACTCTGAACTGTCCTTTTCCACTGATTCAACTGCCAAGGATGTAATCAATTAAGTCATGATATTAAAAGAGCATATGAGGGGCACCTCGGTGGCTCAGTCAGTTAAGCATCTGACTTCAATTAAGGTCATGATCTCACAGTTTGTGAGTTCTGGGCCCACATCAGGCTCTGTGCTGACAACTCAGAGCCTGGAGCCTGCTTCGAATTCTGTGTCTCTTTCTCTCTTTGCCCCTCCCCTGCTCATGTTCTGTTTATGTCTCTCAAAAATAAACAAACTTTTAAAAATATGAAAAATATGAAGTCTATTTGTATATATTTCATTACTCCTCTATTTTCAATAAACATATTTATCCCCATGTTAATTTGCCAGAATTTGGCAGCTCTACCTGAAATTCTCCTACACTGTTGGCGGAGATATAAAATTGTATAACCACTTTGGCAAATACTATACAGCTTATTTAAAAAATTAAATACACACTCATCATACAGCTCAGCCATGGCACTCTCAGAACTAAGAATATGTCTCCATAAAGGTTTGTACACAAATGTTCATAATAGGCTCAAACTTGGTTCAAACTGCGTTAAAAAATTAACGATTCATGACTGTTAATTAATGTCAACTGCACCAGGCCACAGGATGCTCAGATATCTGGTCAACCATTATTCTGGGTGTTTCTTTAAGGGAGTTTTTGGATGAGATTAACATTTAAGTTGGTAGACTGAGCACAACTCACAAGCCAAAGACGGGATACTTTCCTGAGAGTTCTGAAAGGCACTTTAGGCTCAGACACTGCGGGTGGTCAAGAGAACCAGCTCTGAAGCCAGATCATCTCACTGGAGTCCTGGCACATGACCTCGGGTAAGTGACTTGAGGTCTCTGTGCCTCAGCTCTTCTTTGTAAAATGGAAGCACCAGTAGGACCCACCTTATAGGGCTGTTGGAAAGACTCAGAGCAGTGAGGGCCCCTTACAGGGTAGTGTTCATATTCATATCTGTACCTGTGGTCTGATTTGCAGCCTCTCCCAGGTACACTGGTGAGGATACTATCTTTCTCGCAAGGTTGTGAGGATCAAGTGAGAGGATTCACCCAAAATGCCTGACACATTCAAATAAAAGTTATTTATTTGGGAAGTTGATAGCTAACTAAGTATATGCTTGTAAAAATAATAAATTGGGGGTGATCATTTTAAACCTAAAATTATATATTTGCCTATTTTCAATTGGAGATAGTCAACTTTGGATTTTACATATTATCAATTTCACCACAACTGCGCGAAATGAGGGTCTCTGCTCCAGGGCTGAAGGAGGGACGCTCAGGAAGCTGGAATACCTCATCCAAGGTCATATGCTGAGTGGAGGTGAGCAGGGACTGAAGGGCGGCCGCTCAGGCTTCCCCAACCCGGGTCCTTAGATGGGGGCCCCGTTGCTTCATAGGCTCTGATGTCTCAGTGTGGAGAACAAAGCCTGGGCTGTCGGACGGCCTGGCCGAGGCCTGCAGCGGCCACAGGTGGAATGCAGACGCAAACTCAGGCCTTTCCCGTTCTGATGCCCAAGGTACTCAACCCTACCCGGCTGGGTTTCGGCTAGGACAAGAATACAAGGGTTGATGAAAAGCTGGAGACCAGATCAAGGAGAGAAGGTGGGGAGGAAAGGGAGAGAGGAAAGGAGCAGGGAAGGTGATGCCAGAACACGGTACCTCTCTCATGGCGGCCTGCGTCAACTTGGGGGGCAGAGAGGTCTTGTAAACCTGGTGCGGTGCATAGAGAGGAGACTAGAGTTCACTTTTTTGTCTGCATACAATTAGGAGTCAGTGTAGCGACTAGATCTAATAATCATAAAGTGTTCAACTTCTCCCACGTTGTGTTGATGACCATAGCTTTGTAGTACATCTTGGAGTCCGGGGTCGTGATACGTCCAATTTTGTTCTTCTTTTTCAAGTTGAATTTTGTGGTTCCACACAAATGTTAGCGTGATTTGTTCTGGTTCTGTGAAAAATGCTGTTGGTGTTTTCACAGGGATTGCATTGCCTATAGATTGCATTGGGTAGTATGGATAAATATGAACACATAGATCAACAGAAGAGAATAGAGAGTCCAGAAATACACCCACAATTATATGATCAATTAGTCTTCAACAAAAGAGGCAAATGTTGTGTCTTCAACAACAGGTGCTGGGAAAACTGGACAGCTAAATGCAAAAGAATGAAACTCGATCATTTTCTTGGACTATACACAAAAATAAACTTAAAATGGATTAAGGACCTAAATGTGAGACTTGGAACCAAAAAAGACCTAGAAGAAAGCACAGACAGTAATTTCTCTGACATCAGTTGTAGCAACATTTTTCTAGGTGTGTCTTCAGAGGCAAAGGAAACAAAAGCAAAAATAAGATATTGGGACAAGTCAAAATAATAAGTTTCTGTCCAGTGAAGGAAACAATGAACAAAAGTAAAAGACAACCTACTAAATAAGAGAAGATATGCAAATGACATATCTGATAAAGGGTTAATATCCAAAATAAATAAAGAATTTATACAACTCAATGCCAAAAAACTCAAATAATTCAATTAAAATAGACAGAAGACACAAACGGACATTTCTCCAAAGAAGACATCCAGATGGCCAACAGACACATGAAAAGATGCTCAATGTCACTGACCATCAGGTGAGGATGTGGAGAAAAAGTTACCCTTGTGCACAGCGGACAGGAATGTAAACTGGTGCGGCCACTGTGGAAGACAGTGTGGAGGTTCCCCAAATTAACAGTAGAATTGCCACATGATCCAGTAATTCTACTACTGGGTATTTATACAGATAATCCAAAAACACTAATTTGAAAATATGTGTGCACTCCTAACAGAAGTTTGTTGCAGCATTATTTACAACAGCTTAAATTATGGAAGCAGCCCAAATGTCCGTAATAGATGAATGGATAAAGAAGAAGTTATTATATAATGGATTATTCCACAGTCATAAAAAGCATGAAATATTCCATTGTAATATTCCATTATATATATATACATATATATATGTATATATATATATGTATATATATATATATATATAGGACAGTAGTCATAAAAAGCACGAAATCTTGCTATTTGCAACAACATGGATGGATCTAGAGAGTATAATGCTAAGTGAAATTAGTCAGAGAAAGAAAAATACAACGTGATTTCACTCATATGTGGAATTTAAAAAAGAAAATAAATGAGCAAAGAAAAAAAAAGAGGCAAGAAACAGACTTTTAACTACAGCAAACAAACTGATGGTTACCTGAGGGGAGGAGGGTGGAGGATGAGTAACATAAATGAAGAGGATTACAAGCTCACTGACTGAGGTGAGCACTAAGGAATGTAGAGAATTGTGGGGTCATCAGATTGTACGCATGAAATGAATATAATGCTGTGTGTTAACTATCATGGAACTTTGAAGACGTATTCAACATCTATATTAATAGTGATGATGCTTCTTACACCTGGCGGTGGCTCATGTGACAACTAATGATTTCGAACATAAATGAGAGTCAGACTAAAGCAAAGCAAAACAAAATGCAATAAAACAGAAAGCCAACTTTTAGAGAAGCGATAGTGCATTTGTCCTACAGAAATTAAGGCTACCTCCCTTACCCCCTTCCGAGTCCACCCTTACTTTGGTTCTTTGGATGACAGGATAGGTAGAAACATGTCCCCCCAAAGATGTCCACATCTTAACCCCCAGAAGTTGTGGATATGTTAGGTGAAACGGCAAAGGGAGAATTAAGGATGCTAATGCAATTAAGGTTTTTAATAAGCTGACTTCAAGATAAAAAAGTTATTTGATGAGCCCAGTGTAGTCACAAGCGTTCTTAGAAGTTCTTAGAAGTGAAAGAAGGAGGCAGGAGAGGAGGTTGGGGGGATCTGGTCTAATATGGACTCAACTATTGCTGACTTTTCAGATGGTGGAAAGGGCACGGGTCAAAGAATGTGGGCATCTAGAGAAGCTGGAAAAGGCAAGAAGATTCTTCCTCAGAGCTTCTGGAAGGAACCTCCTAGCACCTTGATACCGGCTCAGTGAGACTCACTTTGGACTTCTAACCTCCAAAACTATAATAAATTTGTGTTGCCTTAAGCCATGAAATTTGTGGTAATTTGCTGTAGTAGCAACAGAAAACGGATATGGGTGGCAATGGTAAGAATATGTTTCCGAACTCCCAAATTTTACTCTCCCTTTATTATCTGACAGGAATGTCACCAAGTCACTTAAGCTTCCCGAGCTTCCTTTCCTTCAGAGAAACAGGGATCCTTCCTTCTCAGGGTTGTGGCAAGACTCAGAGAATATGTAGAAGGACGGCAACCAAATTGAAAATGGGGAGGTAATATATAATTTTAGGTTTAAAAATCACCCCAAATTAATTATTTTTACATTTATATACTTAGCTATAAATGTCCCAAATAAACAACTTTCACTTATCAGACACGTCAGGACCTTGTGTGAATCATCTCTTCCTCCTCACGACAACCCTGCAGGAGGGTAGCATCATTGCCATGTACACAGGAGAAGGTACAAATTAGACCACATGCAAAAATGTTCACGCTAACACGACCACCTAAGTGACTCTGAGTCCTTTACAACAGTCCCTCGAGGTGGGTCCCACTGGTACCTCCATTTTACAGGGGGAGCTAGGCACAGGACGTTGAGTCACTTGTCCAAGGTCACAGGGCCAGGACCCAGTGTGGATCTGCCTTCACAGCTGGTTCCCTTGACCACCCACTTGTATTTGCAAAAATGCAAATAGGAAGTGTCACCTGGGTGGCTCAGTCAGTTAAGTCACTGGCTCTTGATTCAGCTCAGGTCGTGAGATCAAGCCCTTGTTGAGCTCTGCACTGGGCATGGAGCCTGCTTAAAAGTATCTCTCTCCTTCTCCATCCGCTCCTCCCCAGCTTGTGCGTGTGGATGTACTCTCTCTCTCTCAAAAAAACCAAATAAATAAAAATAAGTAAAATCTAAATTAAAAGAAGAAGTTAGGTATGAAAATACCATTTCTTTAGAAATAGATTCAGTGAGGAGCCCCTGTTCAGAACACCCTCCAGCACTCCGTGTGCGAGGGAGGGAGGTGTGCTCGGAGTTGAGGGGAAGAGAAATGGGGGTTGAGCCAATTGCGGTTTGAATATTTTTGTAAATTTTACCAAACGTCTATGTAAACAGATTGCTACATCCTCTTGGAAGGCTTGGAGGGAGCCCAGGCAAGGGAGACACCCGAGTGTTTGCTGGATTAGCTTCAAGGCAAATCCCTCTTTTAGTGGGTGGGAGGAAGTGAGGTGGCAGGAGGCGGTTCTGACTCTATCAGTCCCTTGGGGTTCCATAGAGACTGACAATTACAATGTATGATTGTGTGGGGGCAGAGAAAATTCTCATGGATGTATATAAGAATATAAATGTATACATACATATTATATATGCCAAGAGTCAGGTTTGCTAAAGAAAGCAACGATAAGCAGGAGATTCGCAATGTTCAAAGTTCTAGGACAATGTGGATACGCAACATATCTTTTCTCAGATGGGCCCTGAGGCCCTCGACAGCTTTCTTAAGATGAGTTCACTTCTATTAATGCACTTGCCTCTCAGGTAAAGGGGAAAATGATAATTGGATACCACAATTCATCATAATTATGTATGAAAATATATAGCTAGTTAATTGTAATGATGACTAATAGTCATGACGTGAGGCTCCCAGAGGTCTGAAGAGGTTTTTGGGCCTGGGGTCTCCCATAACCAATGTCACAACACCCATGCGTTACAAGCGCAGGAGGCTCCCTCCTGGCCACTGAGTTTTATTTTACAAATACATATACTAGTATCTGCCTTTCTATATCTGGTGTTAAAAGTACTTAGTTTATTATAGAAACTGTAGAAAAGGGAAGTAAAAACTCATCTGTAATCCCAGAAACAATCACTGTTCCTTCCATCTAGTCTTTCTTTAAGACACACCATTTATAAACATTGCCATTTCACGCAGACTCCCTCAGATTTGTCTGGCACCCCCACGGCAGGAGCACAGCCCATACGCTGAGGCAGGGGCCTTCTGGAAGAGCGCTCTTCTCGGTGGACAGACCGCCTCAGGGCTGGACACAAGTTGGGGTTTCCCAGGGGAGGGGGGCTCTGAGCTGATGGACAGCATCCTTGTAGAGCTTGGCATTACTCACTGAAGTGTGGACATTTCACCAGAAAGCTAGGCTGATGCTTGAGAGAGAGGGCATCAAACCACCAGCCCAGGAGGCCTGGCGGCCCAGAGCGCTGCTGCAGAACGCTGGACAGACCCCCATTGGGGCCATTGCTGCCAGGACAGAGATCTTCTCTCCTGCAAGGGAAGGGAGGAACTGAGCCTGGAAGGCTGGGGCAGGGACCATTTATGCAGAGTGAGGGAGCATAGGCCCTCTCCTGCCCAAGATCCTAAATTTTAATATCGGCTTCTAATCCAGAACGGCCAGAGCAAGCCCCTGAGGACGGATGTAGACCATGAGCCTTCAGTTTGGGATCTCTGCCTTTTTGTTTTTAAGTAAAAATTTTATTGAAGTGTGATATGCATGCACAAATCTAATAAAGTCATTAAAAACTTAAAAAATATACACATATATAGTGTTTGGGTTTTTCTGTTTTTAAATGTGATCTCAAAATAAATTTCTCTTAGAAATTTTCAGAAATGGGGTTGCCTGGGTGGCACAGTCAGTTTAAGGGTCCGACTTCGGCTCCGGTCATGAGTTTGAGCCCTGCGTGCTGACAGGTCAGAGTCTGGAGCCTGCTTCAGATTCTGTGTCTTCCTCTCTCCTTGCCCCTCTCCCACTCATGTTCTATCACTCTATGTCTCTCAAAAATAAATAAATGTAAAACAATTTTTTAAAGAAATTTTCAGAAATGAAAATAGCCTTTTAAAAATTATGAAAGCAACATAAACTCAGAAAAATTAGAACATAGAGACAAAAATAAAGAAGTCACCTTTAAGTTGCAGACACCCAAAGGATGTGAGAATGTAAAGAACCAGATAAAAAAGGTCAGGGCTTTAGACTCAGTAAAGCAGCCCTGAGCTTGGTTTCAAGGGTCAGGAGTTCTCGTGTCTGGGGCCCGCGTGAAATGGCCAACAAGTGTGGCAGCGGGCTGAGTGGGGCAGGTGACCTCAAAAGGTCCCCTGGCCAGGCAGTGCAACCCGCTGGTCCGCTGGTCCGTGGCCGGGCTACTTCGGGGTGGGGGAGGGTTTGAGTGGGCCCCATGTGTGGTGCACTCCCAGCCGGGGACAGATCCCCTCCAACCTGGGTGACTAGCTCCCCCTCTGATGGCTGCCCTTGTCACAAGGGCCTTTCTTGTTCCCTGAAGTTTCTCCCATTTGGTGTCAAACAGCTGAGTGTAATCTTCCAGGCCAGCCCTTCAGACAGGACTGAACCCAGGAAGGCGATAGTTTTTCCTCTTCAGCCCAAAAACTCCGCTCTGTCACCCATTTCCTCTCTGGCTTCCAGGCCCCTGTAGAGTAGAGTAGTTCTAGCATTTTCATTGCTCTGGCAAAATGTGGCCCCCGACTCTGGCGGCCATCTAGTGAAGAGGAGTGGGAGGCTTCTGGGGCTGTCGCTGATGGTGACAGGCATGTCACACCGTGGGCTCAGCTCCTCATATGCACTCCTGCAGCTGGATTCTGGACCCAAGACAGGTTCTAACCTTGATCTCTATGTAGGTTCATTTAGTTGGATACAGCCCAATGGTCTGCGATGGCAAGACATGGGGGACTCTGAGTGTCCCATTCGGCAAGTCTAGTTGCCTGCCTGTTTAATAAACACACTTTCTGTATCTTCATCCACTTCATGGTGGATGTGGAGGAAAGACGAGGCTGGGCACATAGCATTTGAGGTCTTGGAAAGTGCCTCTCTAATCCCAAACGCCGAGCCCTCCATGGTGGCCTCTGCGGGCTAGCTCCCCATCCTCTGGATTCGAGAATATTACCTTAAAGGGAAAAAGGGACTTTCAGATGTGACTAAATTAAGGGCCCTGCGGTGAGGAGGGTCCTGGATTATCAGGGTGGCCCTGGCTGTAATTACTTGTAAGCTTGAGGGGACCGAGGGAAATTTGACTATCGCTGAGGGTAATGGAGGTGCCGCGACCATGGAGACAGATACTGATCCCCGGAGGCGGCCAGGAGTCGGGGAGCACCATCTGGTGGGAGAGGTGGGTGGCGGGCTCTCCCTGGACCCTCCGACCCTCGGGCAGGGACCAGCCTTGCCAGCTTCGTCCCAGTGAAACCGATCTCAGACCTCTGTCCTCCAGAACTATGGAGGGCACACCTGTACCGTTTTAGCCACTAAGTTTGTGGCACTGTGTCACAGCAGCCGAGGATGAATCCACCCACTCAGGCTACTTGGTGGTGGCCTCCCAGGCCAGCAGGCGAGTGTGGCCCCCGTCTCTGACTAGTCCACCACCATATCTTGTGGCAGCTGGTCCCAAATGGCTGAAATTCAAGTGCAATCTTACTTTTTGCCTCTGCTTTGAAATACTTGGTTCATGAAGAGCCACGATTGCTTCCTCAGCTTGGGATTCCCTGGCCCCTCATCTCTCAGACTTTATCTTAACAACACAAAAACCATATCCAATTAAATATAGAGATGATAGAATCAATCAAAGGTAAGATCTAGTATTTTGGTATTAATCTTAGGTTTTGTATTCATTGACTATGCATGTATATAGATATGTACATATTTTCTTTTAAATCAACTTTGTTGGCATATAAGTAGTATACTATAAAATTAATCTATTTGAAGGGTGCCATTTAATGAATTTTGAAAAATGTATGTATCTGTATAATCACCACCACAGTTAAGATAGAGAACATTCTGGAGAGGCTGGGTGGCTAAGTCAGTTGAGTTCAGTCCGTTGACTCTTAATTTCGGCTCAGGTCATGATCCCAGGGTCATGGGAGTGAGCCCTGTGTCAAGCTCTGTGCTGGGCATGGAGCCTGCTGAAGATTCTTTTTCTTTCCCTCTGCCCCTCTCCCCTCCTCACACTCTCTCTCAAAATAAAATAAAATAAAATAAAATAAAATAAAACAAACCGAAACACACACAAACTCATTCTCCTTTCTTTAATTTGTATAGTGCCAGACATTCTTACACACTTTATAATTAGTAATTGAATACAGGTCTTTGGATTTCTTATATGTAGCACCAGCTCTCCCAGACTTCAAAGGCGGGGATGGGGGTGTGTGGGGGGTGAAGGTGTTGCCTCCCGAAGACATCAGGGGGGTGGAAGGGCTTGTCTCCTGATAACAGGGAGGCTCTGAAAGTTAAATGTGAGTGAACGTTGTAAGAGAAACCTTCATACTTGTGCTTGGATCTATGCTATTAGTGTTGGATTTTGTCTTTTTTTCTTTTAAGTTTATTTATTTATTTTGAGAGACAGACAGAGAGAGAGGGAGAATGAGAATGCAAGTGGGGGAGGGACACAGAGAGAGGGAGAGACACAGAATCCCAAGAAGACTTGGGACTTACGTTGGAGCCAGATGCAGGGCTCCAACTCACCGTGAGGTCATGACCTGAGCCGAAATCAGGAGTCAGACGCTTAACCGACTGAGTCACCCAGGGGCCCCAGTGTGGGATTTTTCTTAAGAGAGGAAAGAGCAATTCTTCCTTTCTAGACTCCCTGCCTTCTCTCGGAACATTCTCTTCTTGATTGCTGGCACAATACTCTCAGCCCCACCAGCTGATGGCGCCCTGGGGGAGAGGCGTTTTCATAGGACCTTTGAGCCAGAGAAAGGGAAGCTCAACCCACGTGGGTGCCATGCGAACAGATTTGGTTTTGCGCTTCCTCAGGTGTTGTCTGGAGTGGCCCTGAGTATTTTAAGAACAATTGTGAGAGTGCAATGAGGAAGAAGAGTCCACACATTCACACTCACACACTGACACACACGCACACACTGGCACACATGTACACACTGACACACACACGCACACTTTGGATAGACAGGAACATGGACATGGAGATACTGTACTTTCTGAATGTCTTTTGAGGATCTTGGAAGTAAAATTCTCAACTCAGGGAGGCTCTTTTGTTTTTCCCACTAAAGAGACAATGAAAACTCATAAAATGGCTCAAATCAGGGGCAATTGTAGTCTTCTGGGGTATGTTCAGAGCTTGCAAAGTTGACTTCTTTCTAGGAGCAGCACTCAGTGGGATGGTTTTCCTTCTTTCCCCCGCCCCTTGGTCTCTTTAGTTTCCATAAGGAATAGTTTTAGAGTGAATAATGACAACAAGAGAAAGGGTGAGGTGTGGTGCTGTACAAAACAAAAAAGAGAGGATAAGGAAATGTTCTGCTTCTTGTTCTGTGTGTGGCTCACTTATGTGTGTTCAAATGCGTGAGTTGTATTGTACACGTAGGCATTGCATCCTGTACGTGTATTTTTAGTTCAACTTACAATGTTTTTTAGCCTTTGAAAAAAAATATAAAGTTCTAATTATGGCAAAAGACACATACTTTTAAATTTATCGTCTGCCACCCAGTGTACTAAGTACATTCTAAGTGCGTGCAGACATCCCCACCAGCATCTCCAGAAGTTGTCACCTTCCACAGCTGTTCTGTCCCCAGTTCTCCCTCCCCATTGTGTCCACCTACGAGGGAGACCATTTAGTGAAGTCCTTCTGTCTAGACAGTGTTTGTCCTTCTGTCACTGGCTTATTCACTTAGCATAACATCCTCAAGGTTCATCCCTCTTGTAGTCTGTGACCAGACTTCCTTTCTTTTTTAGGGCTGAATACTATTCTTCGTATGTGTAAAACTGTTTTTTTTTAAATATTTATTTATTTTTGAGAGAGGGATAGAGCACGAGCAAGGGAGGAGCACAGAGAAAGGGAGACACAGAATCAAAACAGGCTCAGAGCCTGACTCTGGGCTCCAACCCACAAACCGTGAGATCATGCTCTGAGCCAAAGTCAGATGCTCAACTGACTGAGCCACCCAGACGTCCCAAAACTGTTTTGTTTTAAAATAAAAGCAGAAAGTAAACCGGTGCAGGCCCCAGAGCATTTTGGCCAGGCTTACTTTTATTTACTGTCGTTGAGGCTGACTAAGTGCTGTTACAGGTCAGGTACTATGCAAGTACGCTGTCCATTCTCACTTCTTCCTCACAAATTTATTTCCATTTTTCAGATGCAAAAACCCATCAACAACTTGAGAGGTTAAAGAACTTCCCTGAAGTCACATGGCTGGAAAGGAGGGGTGTGGAATGCTGACCCTGGTGTGAGACCTTGGTTGGCTTGCCTGGGACATGGACGGCCTGTCTTACAGGAATATTGTGTGTCCCTAGCCAGAGGACCCCTGCTAATTTAAGGCCCCACGTGCATTATAAAGCACCACGGAAGCTGGCATGTTTCCCATTGGAGCCTGGATTTCACTGCCGCAGGAGAGCCCATTTGGGGTGTGCACCTTGGTCCTTGCCGTGCTGGGCCTGCAGTGTCCCATTCCTGTCGCCCTCCTGGGGGCCCCTGGGGTACCATTTCTGCCTCTGCTCCTCCCAGCGGTGCCACCTGGCCTTTGGGAGTGGGGTTAAACTGCCCCCCCTCCCCCGCCCCCCCTGGCACCCTGCTGGGGCCCCAGCACCAGAGGGCAGAGCCTCTTTCCAGAGCCTCCATCCAGAAAAGGCATTAGCACTTTTGGCCTGAAACGGGGGAGGAGGGGAAGAGAGGGGGAGGAGGAGCCTTTCACGAATTCATGTCTGGTGGGGTTGAATTTTGAATGTTGTGTTACTTCCGAGCCTTCAAAGCAGCCAGGTCCTTCTCATTTTTTGTTACACCGTGTCCCTGGAAATCATGCTAAAGTGGATTTATAACTCAGGAGTTGTGTAAAAGGGTAAGGCCCTGGGGCGGACGCATTACAGGAATTGCCCAATGTCATGAAAGCAAAGATGGCAACCACACAATGACTTAGATATAGAAAAGTCTCCCCAAGAAGGATAGACTCCAGGCTTGCTAGATGAAGGTGATCTCTCAACTCTTGAAACCCCATTACAGCTCAGCAGGCCTGCGCAGGGAGGAGGAGCTCAGGGGAGGACACAGTCAACATGCACATTATTTCTTCTGGAGAACACACAAAGCCTGGGGGCGATGCTACCAGAACCTTGGAAGAGACTAAGCGCCAGTGAAGCTGCTGCAGAAACTTCTCAAGCTTCTTTTGTAGGGAAGAGGTTTTCGCTCCTTATTCTATGTAGATGAAAATTTTTACTTTGAAACCCTCTCAAGGATTCTATCAATAAAAACAATTAACCAAGAGCTGGTGATTTAAATTTAAGGCTACTTTTTATTTCTTAGCTTACAAAATGCCTATTTTCAGTTACAGTTTAGTCTAGCAAAGATACTATTATACCACAAAAAATAAAGTTTTAGTGAGAGTTTTGTAAACATTGTGATCTAAATTACATTTACATACCAACTTCTTCAAATCTAATACTAGAAACAGTGCACTGATCTTAGTGCTATTTAAATTCCTAGCTGACCATAAAAAGTCTTGCTAAGGCATTCTATAATGCAAAAAGAAGAAAAATATTTTGCAGAATAAGAAATCTTAGAGTATGCAAACCTCAGCTTTGCAGTGTAATAATATAACATTTTCAGACTTTAATGAATGATGTCTATGTGTTATACTGTATTTAAAAGTTATTTAGAGGGCTCCCGACCGACTCAATTGAAAAAGCATGTGATTCTTGATCTTAGTGTCGTGGGTTCAAGCCCCATGTTGACTGTAGAGATTAAATTAAAAAAAAACCCACTTAAAATAATAAACATAAAAGTTGTTAAGAAAATATCCTAGGAGCGCCTGGGTGACTCAGTCAGTTAAGCATCCTACTTCAGCTCTGGTTATGATCTCGCAGTCATGGGTTTGATCCCCTCAATGGGCTCTGTGTTGATAGCTTGGAGCCTGGAGCCCGCTTTGGATTCTGTGTCTCCCCCACCCTCCCCTTCCTCCACTTGCACTCTCTCAAAAATAAGCATTAAAAAAAGAAAAAAGAGAGAATATCCTGGATTCCATGGAGGTGAGGGTGGGGTGGAGGCAGTAATCTACTGGTCTTTACAAAACACCCTGAAATCATGCAACACTTTGTATAAGACTTTATTTGGTGGAGATCCATAAATCCATGTTACAAATATCAGAAGAAAAAAAAATTCAGAAAAAGTATTTTTCTGAGAAAAGGAATTAAAGTGTTAATAGAAAAAAAACGAAAAAGACCTAAATCTCATAAAGTTAATTTTTTTAAAGGATGTGTGAATTGTATTCAGAGTTCTAATTCTAGGTGTTCTTGCATAAGAAATCCACAACCTAGCCACTTCCTTAATGATCAAGGAAAGCCAGGATGGATTAGAAATATTATGGAGTGCCTGGATGGTTCAGTTGGTTAATCGACCCATTTCAGCTCAGGTCACGATTTCACAGTCTGTGAGTTCGAGCCCTGCGTCAGGCTCTGTGCTGGAGCCTGCTTTGGATTCTGTGTCTCCCTCTCTCTCTGCCCCTCCCCTGTTCACGCTCTGTCTCTCTCTCTCTCAAAAATTAAATAAACATTTAAAAAAACTTAAAGAACAATGAAATATTCTGGCTTGCTCTAACCCTCTTTCTATTTTCTTTTTAAACATAAGGTATCTTTTTTGTTAATTTCATGGGAAAATAAAAATTCAGTAAAATGAAGTTTAAAAAGGAGAAAAAGCAAATGATTATAGAAGAAATGTTTTAGAACTTTAATATATGGACTTGGGGATGGATTAGTAATGCTAGACATTTTAAAACTATCACACATTATGTAGTGTCAACAGGATAACTGAGCTTCTGCAAACCTAGATGTAAAAAGTGATGGTCTTGTATACTGCAGATTAAAACACAAAATGTGTGCTGCTAAGTATTTATTCAAAGGATAACAGGTGTGCTGTTTCAAAGAGGCACATGTACCCCAATGTATAAACGCAGCACTATCAACAATAGCCAAGGTATGGAAAGAGTTCAAATGTCCATCGACTGATGAATGGATAAAGAAGATGTGATATATATATATATATGTATATATATATATATATTATATATATAATGGAATATTACTTGGCAATCAAAAAGAATGAAATCTTGCCATTTGCAACAATGTGGGTGGAACTAGAGGGTGTTACGCTAAGTGAGATTAGTCAGAGAAAGACAAATATCATATGACTTCACTCATATGTGGAATTTAAGATATCAAATAGATGAACATGGGGAAGAGAAGCAAAAATAATGTAAAAACAGGGAAGGGGACAAAATATAAGAGGCTCTTAACTAGAGAACAAAAAGAGGGTTACTGGAGGGGTTGTGGGGGGGGCGATGGGCTAAATGGGTAGGGCATTAAGGAAAACACTTGTTGGGATGAGCACTGGGTGTTCTATGTAGGAGATGAATCACTGGATTCTCCTGAAATCATTATTGCACTGTATGCTCACTAACTTGGATGCAAATTTAAAAATAAAAGATAACATGTGTAAAATTATTAGGTAGAGCATTCCAGTTTTAAAATAAGCTTATGGAATTAAATTTTTCCCCTTAAATCAAGGAAAATAATTTCAGTGGAATTTCCAAATAATTAACAGGCTAGAAAAACTGTATTGGAGTCTTAACCACAGGGAGAGGTGACTTCTATCCTGTTGCACTTATTAATGTTTATAGTGCCAGAAACATTGCCCTCATCCCCACCACAGAGAAGGAAGGACTCTTGCCTCCAGGGTCCTGGATACCTCAAATAGCGACATAACGTAACACATGCTTTGATATTTTACGTGAATTGAAATCAGAACACTCTCCTGAAGAAACACCACAGGCCCTGTTGTATTGCAGAATTTTACTTCTTTATAAATTAGTGATTTTCAAGGAGATGAAACTAATTGCACACTCTTACCCATGCACTGAATGGGCCAATTAGACGATGGTCAATTCACAATACTGGCATCTTCACCAACATATGGTGAATAAAATCCAATTTTAAAATGTAAAAACTTAAAAAATAAATAAATAAAATGTAAAAACTAAATATAACTGTAGTTCTCATTCTCATCTCCAGTGCTACTCAAAATTAGATTCTGGGTAAATTGGAAGCTTATTATTAGCATCTATAATGGTAGGACTTGAAGAAGCTGTGTTCACATCCCCTCAATGAGTTGTATGTACTTTGTCTACTAACCGCAACTGTGAGCAAAGCTTTTTTGTCAGAATGCTTTTCAAACTAGGGTTTTCTGCGGGCCTCCTCAGCCTCAGCCAGCACCGCTGGGCCCTCCCACCTGAAGCCCAAGGCATCCATTGTGCGCAATGAATGCACTTCTCTCCTCCGCGTCTACAGTGGTACAAGTTATGCGCCAGCCTAGGGAGAACTGAGAAAGCAGTCACTCACATAATTTTCTGGAAGGTTCATATCTGTCTGAGAGAGGCTGAAAGGCTACCTATGGGAAATCAGCATTTTTCAAGCCGGAGAGAGGCGATTGCCCAGTTCGTTCCACAGCAAGCATAACGCTCCACTGACCCAGCTGCACACATTGGTCTGAGACTGGGACTCACAGTCTTTTCATCAGATGCTGGTGGGTCACTCTTTACAACACAAAATACCAACTATGTTTAGAGTGTGGCTTCAGATAAGTCGTCAGGAAATTGGAGTTAATTCATAAAAAGAAAGGAATCAAGTTGGAAAGTGTCTGGTGTTTGGCTGAATAAGGGCTGATAATATTCAGTGGAAGTTGGGGTGTGAGATGGACCAGGCTCGGCATTACTACTGTTGATCGGTTTATAAACAGAGCAGAAGACACAACAGCAGAGTGTGCAGCACAGAAAATTCTGCAATCTTCCAGCCACACCCACGCAGATCAGTAGCCTTCCCTGTCAGTGGAGCAAGCTGCAGGTGTGACAAATGGGGCACATGTCCAAAATCAGAACATGCACTGACACACGAAGTAAAACCCAGATACTTTTATTTACACTTTAGAAAGCAAACAGGCTGCCCACAAACAGTGGTTAGGAAACTCTAAGAGATTTTTTTTTTTTTTGTAGTCTTAAAAAAACGTAGGTCATTGATTGATTCATCGGTATAAATCATTTTTCTGGCAAGAGTGGTTAACTTTTTTAACCTCCCATTCGAAAACATCACAATTTCAAGTATTTGAAATGCACTGAAAATTTCCCCTGCTTTTATTTTATATAGCACATTCTCGTCGCAATTAGCTGATGCATGAGGTCGAAGAATTTCTTTTAAAAGAAAGTCCAAATCTTGATGAGTATGTAATGGGACAAATTAGCATTCTTTCAGGCAGTGTTCATTTTCATAGTACTATTTTTCTTTCCTTTCTCCTGAAAGTAAGTTTGGGGGGGGGATAGGCATTCCTGTATAATTCAGATCAAAGCACAAAATATCATTTAAAAAATAAATACCTAAGGCATACCTGCCACACTTGTATTTCAATTTCCTCAACTTTTTAAAAATTACCTCAAGTGTGGCTGCATGTCTACCTGCTCCCTTACCAGCAGCCTCTGTGGCTTCCCCCCTGCTGGACCTCTGCCCCTGGAGGGTAGCTGCTCATTGTCACTTGTCATGAAGCGCACAGTTTGGTATTCTGGGCTTCACAGGCAATTTCAGAAACTCAGATGACAGCCTACGAACTTGCTCTAAATCTTTTTTTAGTGCAGTTTGGCAAATATCCCAAATGAAATTCAACTCTAAGTTAAAAGTATCAACCAGAGATAGTACTAAGGGCATCTGTGACTTTGTGGGCCGCCCAGAGGCTCTGGAGAGCGTAGGGATGGAAAACCGAACTGCCCCGAACTGAAGTAACTGCAGACACCTGCCGCTTGAGCACAACGGAACAGTCACCCACAGAGACGGCGGGAGCCCCAGGCTGGGCAGTGGTACCCGCAGAGGTGGCCCAGGTTGTTGGACTGTCGGGGTGCTGTGAGTATGTGTACAGGTGGACAGCAGCTGCGCCCACTTGGCCCCCACCTCCCCCTCTCGGCAAGCACTGACGCTCTCCCCACTCTATCTCACAGTGTTAAGAACAGCAAGCATGGACACACAGAAACCTGCTCTCCTCCCCTTGATCTTCCCCTCCTCCACTCTAATGTTCTCTCTCACTTCCAGGCTCTCTCTACCTGCAGACTGGAACTGCACTTTGGTTTTTGGTTGCTAGAAAAAAAAAAAAAACGTGATTATAAAGCCGTCTGGAGAGACCACCGCTAGATAGCCAAGTCATTCGGTCTGGCCCGACAGCCGCTGGACTTACTGGCCTTGCTTGCTCGGCCCGGGTCTGCTGGGAGCAAAGGGGGCACGTGCATCTCCACCACGGTGGTCGGCGCCTGCTCCCCGTCGGGGTCGGGGGGCACTTCCAGTTTGACATCTCCCGAGCTGCTGCCGTTCCCGTTCCCGTTGCCGTTGGCCGCGCCGCCCTCCCGGGGGAGCTTCGGGTCGCTGCCCGCGGGGCTCTGGGATGCCGAGGCGGACGCCGGAGGGGAGGCCCTGCTCGCGGAAGTCTGCTGCTCGGCCTCTGGGCCGGCCCAGTTCTGCTCCGCCTCGAGCAGGTGGTGGTCTCCGATGTGGGAGGTGGCGGGGGGCTCCTTCCCGCGGGCCGCAGACGGGGCGGCCGGGGGCTGTGCCCAGGCGGAGGCCGGGTGGGCGCGGAAGGGCGGGCAGCCAG
>NC_043703.1:77488389-77504059 GCF_006229205.1 Suricata suricatta | reverse complement strand
CGGGCAGCCAGCGGGCAGCGGGGGGCTCGCGTCGCCGGGTCCTGGGGCCCCCCGCCCGGGCTCGGGGGAGTCCGCGCGGCGGCCGTTGGTTATGCCCTGCTTGAGCTTCTTCCAGCCCAGGTGGTAGATCTCCAGCATGTTGAGGAGGAGGGACACGCAGGCCACTGCCAGCATGAACACGATGAAGATGGTCTTCTCCGTGGGCCTGGAGATGAAGCAGTCCACCGTGTTGGGGCAGGGCCACCGGTCACAGCGGAACAGCGGCTTCAGCTCGAAGCCATACAGGAAGTACTGGCCTGCGAGGAAGCCCACCTCGAACAGCGTCTTGAAGATGATGTTGAACACATAGGTGCGCAGCAGGGCGCCAGCCATGCGGATCCGGCCGCGGTCGTCGCGCACCGTCGGCCGCTCCTGCGGGTCTACGCCCGGCGGCTCGGCGTCGCGCTCCCTCCGCTTGTCCTCCATGCGCACAAGGTGTAGCACGTGGCCCAGGTAGATGAGGGTGGGCGTGGACACGAAGATGATCTGCAGCACCCAGAAGCGGACGTGCGAGATGGGGAAGGCCCTGTCGTAGCACACGTTCTCGCAGCCGGGCTGCTGCGTGTTGCACATAAAGTCTGATTGCTCGTCGCCCCACACCTCCTCGGCGGCCGTGCCCAGCACCAGGATCCTGAAGATGAACAGGACCGTCAGCCACACCTTGCCAATGACCGTGGAGTGCTCCTGCGCGTTCTCTAGCAGCTTCCCCAGGAAGCTCCAGTCGCCCATTGCTCCAGATCGCTACCCTGCAAGGGAACACTGCAGTTAGCGGAGGGGGGGGTGCCCAATGCGGGCGGCGGGGAGGTGGCCCCCACGGGACGCTGTGCTCCCGCTTCCGGATGAGGGGGGGCTACAGAGCTCGCGACAGCACACGCGTGCAAGGGTGTGATCGAGTGTGCAGGCGCGCACCTGCCTGCGTACGTGTGCACGTGCAAGGGGGTGTTCGTGTGCAAGAGTGTGCGTGAGTGTGCAGGCGCGCGCCTGCGTGCATATGTGTGCCCGTGCAAGGGTGTGTGCGCGCGCGCGAGTATGTATCTTCCCGCTGCAGCGCTGAGCGGGGTCAGAGAAATGCCCGCAGCGCCAATGCAACTGGGAGCTACTGTTACTCAAGTGCTGGCATGAGCCAGATGCCCACAGGTGACATAAGCCCTTAAACCCTGTGTCTCCATCTAAGATGGGACGATGGTCATGGGCCATGCTCAGTGAGCTGCTTCCTAGACGAAGCAAAGGAGGGCCCGTGGGCCCCCTTGGTGATGGTAGCAGTGGTCATCAGACGCAGGGGACCAAGATTAGAAGGCGTCATCCGCGTCGCTGCTGCTCACAGGCCAGCCCCTTTCAACAGGCACTGAAAGGCAGCTCCATTCTCACTGCCATTGTCTGGGTAAGGAGAGCCATCTAACCAAGGGCACACACCAGCTCCAGCAGCGCTAAAGAATACTCTTCTCGTTTTGAATTTTAAAATGTTTTAAAATATTAATTTTTGTGAATTGGTTTGAAGACAAATACATAAAACAGGACTTTACTCATCATGACCTAAAGAAACAAATGTTAACTCTCGGAATAAACTTCCAACCCTTTGTTTTGGTCATTTGAGGTCTCTGGAGAAATATCACTCTTCACATATCCTACCACCCTCCTTGCCCCTATTGTGACTGGCATCTGCTCTATTTGGCATGTTCTTAGAAGGTAAAATACCTTAATTTAGAAACTTAATTGTTGAACATGCAACAACCCACTCTTGCAGGAAGGATGTCAGGTGATAGGGAACCATCCAGAAGACATCCTTCTTCTCCTAAACCCCAGACTGTCATGAGGTCTCTAACCTGCATCTCTGCCCCTAGCCTCAGCCCCTCCCTCCACTCTGCTGAAGCCTTTCCTCTGGTGGCACAGGACAGAAGCCTTGACGTGGGTACCGCCCATCAGTCCCTGATCCAACACTTGAGGGATACCAAGCTCCTTGTGGTCCCTGAAATGGCCTTTATGCCTTTGCACGTGCTGTTTCTTCAACTTAAAACTTGGCCCGGGCCAGGGACTGGCCTGTTGCCCTCCACTCTCCCTACAAGAGTGGCCAACTCAGGCTGCCACGGGAGCCCTGTGTTTTCTTTTCCTCCTTATCATGACCCTGGCTTAACAGCTGTTGCTCCCCTTGCATTCCAGGGCATTCTCTCCATCCTTCCACACCTCCCACCTTGCTCAGCTACAAATGGCATCCTTTCTCCTCACTGTCCCTAGACAAGCACATCCTTTCCTTGATGTCTGCAGGCAGAACAGCTGGGCAACCGGCATTTCTAGAAGTCTCTAAGAAAATACCAGTGTGGGAAATGTATTCTTTCTCCTGCCACCTTCCCTGGACAGTCCTGCCTGGCCCAGCACAGCATAATGTGCTAGTGAGGGGTCAATTCGATGTGCCTGGGAGGCTCTCCCCACAAGGCTGGTGGCATATAATAGCATGAGGGAGGGTCTGCTTGTCACAGCCTGGAGAGTGTTGCTGGCATTTCCCTGCAGGGCCAGGGAGGCAAAGTGTTCCATGATTGGGGCGTCCCCCACAGTAAAGAACTGCCCCGCCCCAAATGTCCATTGTGCACCTGTGGAGAAACATGGGGCCAAGGAAACATTTATTCAATTAGTAAATCAGACGAAGCAGGTAGGACGGCTGGCTGTGGCATCTTGTGACTCTTCTTTGGTGGCTCAGTCTCTCCAGAGTCCTTTAGGTCCAGGTGCTGCAAAACACTTTCAGATAGGTACCTGTAAAATGACATCAGGACCTCTGAGTGCAACTACAGAATCACAATGTGCTCTCATCTGCATACTTAGCCGGTGCTCTGGCAGGTGCGAAAGTGCAATTAATCCTACAGATGGGGCAACTAAAAGTGTGTCCTAAGCCTTGGGGGAGGGGGGTAGAGCCCATGGCTCACGCACTGTGCGTTGGCACACACTGACAAGGTCTTTCTGGAAAGGAGTTTAGTAGTATGTAAGAAGAGATACAAAAATCATGATGCCTTGGGGCGCCTGGGGGCTCAGCTGGTTAAGTGTCTGACTTTGGCTCAGGTCATGATCTCATCATGAGTGATCTCATCTCAATCTCGTAAATTCAAGTCCCATATGAGGCTGTGCATTGCTAGTGCGGAGCCTGGTTGGGATTCTCTCCTCCCTTTCTCTGTCCCTACCCCAGTTGTGCTTTCTCTCTCTAAAAAATAAATAAACTTAAAAAAAAATCATGATACCTCTAACCTGTAATTCTACTCCTGGGACATCATACCAAGGGAATAATAATCAGAGATGCTGAGGAATGGATGAACATGGATATTTACCACAAATTATTTATAAGAAGGAATACTTGGAAACAAAAGTGCCCACTGAAGGATGAGCAGTTAAATACATAATAGTGCCCATGGCTGGCATCGGGACTGGCTGGCCCAACTCCTATGCCCACCCTCCGCTCCCTTGCCTGCCAGTAACGTGACCAGGAAGGGAAATTCTTGCTGTCCTACCTCCTTTTGTTGCATTCAGTGAGGTCTAAGAAGCTGGCTGGGAAAGCTTCTGGTTTCCTAGTAAAAAAGCAGATGTCCTTTGCTGACACTTTGCCTGTCTTTCTATGGTGAAGACAGATGTGATGCCTGGAGTGGGGTAGTCACCTTGCAAGCATGAGGAAGTCCCAGGGCCCCTGTTGTGACACCGTGGACCTGCTGAATCAACCCCAACACAAGCTCCAGATGTACGTGAAGGGAGAAAACCCTACTTGTTCAAGTTGGGATTCCTATTGCTTGCAGACAATTCCTACACTCTCTTAAATTATTTATAGGCTAAGTCCAGGCGTACATGACAAGCTCTGATTGATTCATAGCTACTAAAATATAAGGTATTCAGTAGATATAACTTTTAAGATCATTAATGACATAAAGATACATTCATGTTATACTGATAAATGGCAAAAACATAACACAAAACCACAGCCTGCTACCGGCTATTTCCTACACTACTTTACATGCAAAGGAAGACTGAGAATGACACTTAAATGTGAACCGTAGCGTTTCTAGACCTGGGCGATTTTTATTCTCTTTTCACATTTCTTTGCATTTTCTGTAACAACTTACTACATTTATTGTCCTAAAGGATTAGTGACCATGTCTCATGTTTCAAAGTTCTAGTGTTTGACAAAAAATTTGATTCTTTTTTCATTGTTCTCTCACTACAGTGTCTACTCCTTAGATCTCTTTAATCATGTCCCTGATAAGCACACAAAAGACAAACACAATGCGTATGACATCAGCCCAATGGCAGACTGGAGAGTGACCCTGGGGTCTCTGAGATGCACCACAGAGCCTGGCGACCGTTATCACTGATGCCACAGAGCTCACGCTGGATTCTCCTGCCCCAGCAGGCCACCAGCTTCCCCCAAAGCAGGGGCTGGGCTCTTGCTAATCTGTTGCTCACTGCTGAGTCTTACCACCACCACACCTCACAGTTGGGGTTTTCTTCTGGAAAATACAGGAATGAATGAATAAAAAAATTAACCAGGTAACTGGATATCTATGACAAGGCCTGCAGTGTGGGTCAAGGCCAGATGGAAATGGGAGACTCCCCGGCAGACGTGGCCTCCACCTCCCTTCACAGCTGCCACAGTTTGCTCCAGTTGCCACGCAGATGTTCTTAGGGTGTTTTATCAATATCACTTTTGGTCCTATCTCTCATGCCAGTTCAGTACTTAGGAAAATGACAGCGTAGAGGCGAAGTCCTCTCACAACAGTGAACCTCTGCTGACTAAGTGAGCACGAGCAACAGACACAGAGGAGGCCCCATGGTCCACTGAGGGCTGACATCCAGTAAGACAAACATGAGGTGAGTGAATGAAATACCTTTCTGCTTGAAAGGAAAAAATGGGCTTATTCTTCTTGTCAACATATTGGGCCACTTGAGGACAAAACCAGAGCGGCTCTTGAGAGCTCCCAGGGCTGAGACCTTGACTTTGGAAGCTGCACGAGATCTGACTCCAGAGCCGTGGGCTGCGGCCCCCGCTTCCTAGCTCACTGCCCTCCAACAGTGGCAGTGGGTTCTATATTTGGATGTGGACATTAATCATCTCCAGGAAATAGCATTTAATTGATTTTTATGTTTATCTCTGTGCAAACTTTGATTCTGACACCACTGCATAACAAGGTCTCAGGCTGCAAATTCTAAACGCGCTTGGTCCCTGTTCTTCACACAGTTCTTCCCCTTTCAAAGTTATGTCATTTCCCCTTGGCCTTCAGGAGGTGTTAAGTGTCCCATGGATCAAGCAATGGCTATTTATTCAGTGATAGTCTTGTGCTCAATTCTGGGCCACGGTTCCATTGGATACAGTGGAAGTAAAAACATGGTCTCTATCTCGAAATCTGTGTGTGGAGATAGGAGAATTCAGGAAAATAGGGAGCTACACAGGTGCAGAGGGTCCTCAGAGAAAAAGGACATTAGTATGAGAACATGCAGCCAGGGGAGGCCAGCCGTGGGAGAATGGAATTGGAGCAGGGACTGAGAGATGTGGCTTTGGGAGGCGGTAGGGGGAAGGGAGTACATGTCGAGGCCGAAACATTGCCATGGCAGTGTGACCTGTGTGAGGAAGCGGTGGGGTTAAATGGCTGCTTCACCACGGAAGACCTGTGTCCTCCACACAAGGCAGATGCTCCGGGAACCCTGGGGGGACAAATGAATGAAAGGACATTGAGGGCCACTAAACCACTTGGAGAGTGGGGAGATATGCTTAAAGTGCTGTGCAGGAAAAACAGGGCCCCTCCAACAGCCAGCGGGGACGCAGAAAGAGTGATAATCTCCAAGTGAGTGCTGGAGGCCGGGGCTGAGTGACAGAGGCGGCACATGGAAAAAGGAAAGACAGAAAGGAGACAAGGTCTGGAGACAAAAATAAAGCAGAAGGTAGAGTCTGTCTAGAGTCAGACCAAGAAAGAGAGAGGCATGGATTAAAGACAAAGCTCACATTTCTGAGACTGAGAGGGAAAATCTGGGTGCCACTGGAAGAGGAAAAACATTGAGGGAGGCTTGCGAATTTGGGATTGGAAGGCAAGGTGAAGACTCTGGGTTTGTGACCTTCTGGATGAAAAGCAGTGGTGGGAGAGGTGAATGATGCTGTCCAGGAAAAAGCTGGAGACACAGAGTTAAAACAGGGTGGAAGAGGGTCCCAGTGTAGCTCTGTCTGGGTGAAGACAAAGCGAAGAGCTAAGGACCTACTTCAGCAGAAAACCCGGTGACTGGCGGACAAGCAGTTTGGGAAAGGACTCACTGCCCTCACCCCGTGTGGTCTGTGTCCCACGAAGGAGCGTAGGGCTGACCAATCGGGTAAGAGCCTGACACTAAGCAATGACGGAGAGCAGCGACCCCTGAACAGTGTGGAAGGAAGGGCCTTCCTCAGTGGGGGCCTGATCAGCTCTGCCAGACAAGTTCACATTGCTTGGCTTGTATTTGTTTTGTTTTCAAAATAATAATAAAACAGAAGACCCTTTCTTCTTTATAGAATTGTCCCCAACATAGAGCTTTGTCTGAGCTACTAAGATTCAAGATTTACAGTGTACTTCAGGATGCCCAAGAGCCAGCAGAGCCCAGCTCACTGCTGGGAGTGCGAGCTAGTCACATCTCCAAAGGTGCATTCTCTGAGCTGTCAATAAGACTGGAGAACGAAGGTGGCACGGAAGTGAGGGGCCAAAGGAGGACTTTGAAGCAGGAAGTGACTACCACTGTCAGCATTCTTCGTGTGTTCAAGAAGGACGGAAATAGAGAGGAGGCCCTTCGATCTCACAATAAGGAGACCACTGACGGTCTTTAAGTGCTCAGTCTAGTGGGAGTGTTAGGGCAGAAACCAAAGTCTAGGCCAGTAGTTTAAGGGGCAAAGTGTGGGAGGGAAATGGAGGCATGGTACGGAGAGCACCCGCTCAGTCAGTCTAGAGACTAAAGGAAGGACGACACAAGATGGGTATAATGTGGGTAGTAGGGCACAGTGGAGGTGTTTTCAAGCTGGGGAAGGCTGGGGGTATTTGGCACCAGAGGGGCGGAGTCACAGGGCCAGGAGCCAGGAGGCTCAGGCTGCCCAGCACCAGGATGGGGCCGAGCAGGGACGCAGACGGTGTCCTCCACGGTGATGACAAGGCTCTTCTGGGCGAGGTCAAGCAGGAGGCCATCCTCCCGGGCAAGGGCAGGACTTAAGCCCCTGGGAAGAAAAAAGGTTTGATTAGCAGGGACCGGAGAGGATGAGAAAGGGCTGGGCTCCCTGAGTTCCCTGCACAGCCAGACCTTGTGTCCACGCAGCACTTGCGGCCCCTCAGTGAGGGCTGAGTGAAGGCCCACTGTGTGTGAGGTGCTCAGTGCTGAGCACCACAGAGGAGCACTGCCTGATGCTGCAAACGCTCTGGCGGCAAAGCTGTGGGCTGGAAGAGACAGGGGAGGGGGGCCCAGGTGCTGGGAGCTGTGGGTAGACAGCTGGGGTAGGGGTAGCACAGAGGGAAGCGCAGGGGCTGCTGAGCATGGGGGGCCTCCTGGAGAGGGGACCATCAGAGCGAAGACCTTGGCCTCTGAGATGAGGACATGCATTCCAGGCAGAGGAAGGGTTTCAGCGGGGAGCAGACCTGGGGTGCTTGGGACGGAGCAGGTAGAGAGGCAGGTCAAAGAGGAAGTCTGGAGGTGGGCAGATGGTGGCAGACGCTAAAGAGAACTCTCGCTTATACTCCCAGGGAGAGAAGGCACTGGAGGGTCTGAACAGAAGAGTGATGTGATCCGACTTACATCTTCACAGGACCCCAGTGGTTGCTGTGTTGAGTGCAGCTGTGGGGGAAAGGGGGCAGGAGGCAAGGGTGACAGCAGAGGGTCCAGTGAGGAGGCTATGTTATACTCCAGAGAAGTGACAGTGGTGACAGATGGCTGAGTCTGCAAGATTCTGAAGGTAGGTCCTGCATGATGTGCCGGTGGGTCAAGGATTGGGGTAGCGCTGAGGAGAGGCCAAGGTTTCTACCCTGAACAGAAGGAAGGGGATGGCCATTTACCAAGATGGGGAGACCAGAGGTACATGATTGGGAAAGGCATGGAAATCATGAGTCCTATTTGGGAAATGTTAAGTTGGAGACATCTATTAGACATGCTAGTGTTGGGGCTAGACATAAACATTTGGGGGTGATCATCAAACCCTGAGACTGGGAGGAGGACAGGGGGCTAAAGATCAAGCCATGGGGTACTCCAGCATTTGGAGGTTGAGTACAGAAGGAGAAGCTTACAAAATAGCTTATTAGTAGGAAATGCAACTTTTAGTTAAGTTTAGTTAATACCCAAAAGGTGTCACATGTCTTTTACTTGATTCCCTTTTGTAACAATATATTGATGCTATAAGTTAGAGGTAACATAATATGAGACATGGCTAGGCAAATTAATTTTGTTAACTATAGACTGCCTGGAACATTGTGGAGTATGAGGGTCACACACAGGCTTAGCCAGGAAGAGTTCTCTCTTCAATTAGTAATGTCTGCTAAGGTTTGGTATGAGGCAGTGTGGCCCAAATGCTAACTTTCGCCATCCCTGGGTTGGCACAAACTTAAAAGAACACAGGAGGCCTAACCAGTCACAAATATGATACTATGAAAAATGGCTTATCTAACTTTCTTTTTAGCAGGTGGAAACACTATTTTCCATTAGCTTCATACCTTACCTGCCTATTTCAAGCTTTCACATTTAACACAATCATTCCCAGATGCCATGAGACCTCGCCTACAGAATTCTGTACTTAACCACAATTCTGGTCTCTTTAAAAAGGAAACAGATTTCAAATAAGTTCATCAAGATAACAATTTGATTTGCTCTATAGCCTCAACTCCAACATTTAGCATTGTCTGAGCTTCTAAGACTAAAGAGCAAGATGGGAACTAGGCTTTTAAAAGCTAGCTCCGTGCCACTTATAATTCAGGGTCACAGCAATGGGAAAAGCTCAACCACACAGACGTGCACAAAAGAGGAGAAAACCAAACCTCTGATGTTTTTGACTGAACAACATGTGAATGGTGTGGGGCATGAAAACATGAACTGTGAGATCATGACCTGAGTTGAAGTCAGACACTTAACTGACTGAGCCACCCAGGAACGCCCCCCAAATAGTTTTCTCATTATAACTTTTGATTGATTACTAATGGCACTTAGGAACATTGATTTTTCTTCTTTAAAAAAATTTTTTTTAAGGTTTACTTATTTTTGAGAGAGAGAGAGACAGAGCATGAGCAGGGGAAGGGCAGAGAGTGACACAGAATCTGCAGCAGGCTCCAGGCTCTGAGCTGTCAGCACAGAGCCTGATGGGGGGATGGAACTCAAACTGCGAGATCATGTCCTGAGCCTAAGTTGGATGCTCGACTAACGGAGCCACCCAGGCGCCCTGGAACATTGTTTTTATATATTGATTCTGTATCCAGAAACCTGTTAGAAAAGCCTCACTAGGTCAAATAGGAGGCTCCTTTGGAATTTCTATGTAACATACAACCATATCATCTGCTATTAACGATTGATTTGTTTCTTCCTCCCTTAATTCTAATTCCTGTTATTTCTTTTTCTTGTACTGACCAGTACCCCAGGCACAACGTGGAGATGGTGACATCTTTTCATATTTTTGTCTTAAACATGAACGCTTCTCAGGTTCTATTACTGAGTATGATGTTTCAACTTTTATCAGGCTAAGGAAGTTTCCTTATAATCTTTGTTGTTTGTTGGGTTTTGTTTTCTAAATCATAAGTTTCTGAATCATGGATTTACTAAGTTGGATTTAGTAAAATACATTTTTCCTGCTGTAGTGAATTTTTTAGATGGCAAAGCTCTGTATCAGTCACGACTTTATTTTTAATATACTAGCACATTCAATTCGCTACTACTTTATTCATAAGATACTAATTTATTTTGGGTCATTTGTTTATACCTAAGATTGGTATCATTTCTTTGGTACTACCATTGGATTTTGGTAAGAACATTATTTGAGCCTGAAAAACTAAAAATTTCTCTGAATAAGCTTGTATAAGAATCTCCTATAAAAGAGTTTGGGATTAACGTCTTTTTTTGAGGGGGTCCGGGGGACGCTTAGATTACAAATCCAACTTCATTGACTATTATCGACATAAATAGAATTGCTATTTAAGTCAATTTTGATAGTTTATAACTTTTAGAAAAATTTCCATTTCATCTAAGCTTCAAATTTATTGGCATAAAATTATTCATTGTATTTTCTTATGATTTTGAAACTCTATGGTATTCGTACTTATGTACAAATTGGTACTGGTTCCAAATATTGTTTAGTTGAAGATTTTATGTATTTATTTTTTTAACACTTACTTATTTTTGAGACAGAGAGAGACAGATCATGAGCAGGGGAGGGGCAGAGAGAGAGGGACACATGGAATCTGAAGCAGGCTCTAGGCTCAGAGCTGCCAGTACAGAGCCCGATGCAGGGCTTGAACTCACGAACTGTGAGATCATGACCTGAGCTGAAGTCTGACGCTAAACCACTGAACCACCCAAGGGTCCCTGAAAGTTTTTCTTTAAGGAACTAATTTTGATATGGTTGAAAAAGAATGAGAGTTTGTTATTTTTTTCCAATGTCTTATCCCATATGCTATATTTACAGTATAGAGAACAAATCTACAATAACTTTCTGTGGATCTTTTATTTTATTACAATTTTTTTAACATTTTTTTTTTTTGAGAGACAGAGAGAGACAGAGTGTGAGTTGGGGAGGGGCAGAGAGAGAGAGGGACACAGAATACAAAGCAGACTCCAGGCTCTGAGCTGTCAGCCCAGGGCCTGATGCAGGGCTCGAACCCATAACTGTGAGATCATGACCTGAGCCAACTTGGACGCTCAACCAACTGAGCCACCCAGGTGCCTCACCTATGGATCTTTTAAAAAGATTATGTAGATTTTGGTATTTGCTAGTATTAGTATAAAATATACATACATAATTTAAAGGTATCCTCAATCTTAGTGTAAAATCATTTATTACTGCACAGTTCCAGGGGATTCCTTATTTTAAATAGAAAAGGTGCATGGCTTCTACTACTTAACTTTTCAGTTATCCAATGCTCTGGCAGGAGACATCACTTTACCACACACGGATGGATTTAATTGAAATCATAAGATACTAATTTCCAACTTCTTTATCAATAATTTTAAAGCACTGTTAGAATTATATATTATTGTTGTTGGATAATAAATCTCTAGAAATATAAAATTGTTTTAAAATTTTACTTCAGGGGTGCCTGGGGGGCTCAGTCGGTTAAGCGTCTGACTTTGGCTCAGGTCATGATCTTGCAGTCTGTGAGTTTAAGCCCATTTCAGGCTCTGTGCTGATAGCACAAAGCCTGCCTCAGATCGTCGGTCTCCCTCTCTTGGGGGGAGGGCCCACCCCTGCGCACATGCCCACGTGCTCTCTCTTTAAACATTTCAAAAAAAAATTAAATAAAATTAAACTTTTTAAAAAAAGATTTTATTTTTCAAGTTATCTCTACATGCAACATGGGTCCCAAACTTACAACCTCAAGATCAAGAGCTGCACGCCTCACTGACTGAGCCACCTTCAAGTATACTTTTATTTTATTTATTAAATAAGAATGTATGTAAAACACCTGCCATCCATGTATTATTATTATCATCTCTGTATTTTCTCTTTTATGTGGGAATTTTAATTGTTTTGTGGGAGGGATTTTAAATTGTTTAGAAGTACGTGAAAAGTTGTATGCTCTTAAGTCTTGGCTAAGGTAAATATGGTTAATACTTCTCATCCTTAGTCCAGGGAAAAATTCTGTTGTTGTTGTTTTTTGACATTCTGTAACTTAAAAGCTGACTGAAAGCTGATTTTAAGTTGGGAGCAATTAAACAACTGTATTAGTTTAAAAACAAATGTCTTCAAATTTTATCTTCAAAAATTTTATATAACGACAACACTAAAAATACACCTAACTTTCTATCCACAGTATTTCCTCTTGAAATACTGTGACTAAAATAAATATTCCTACCAGAAATCAGTATTAAGTCACCATTTCCATTAGAGCTCTAATATTAAGCTAGGAAATTAACAGCTGGTTGAGCTGTTCAACTGACAGAAAAATGTAGAAAGTCTGGAGCATAATTAGAAACGCGACCATCTTCCAGAACTATTCATGCCACACGGGCTTCCTTTTTAAACCCTCCAAATGTCTTCCCTGTTCCATCACCCTGTGGAGCCTCCAGTTTTTCCTGCTGATTATTAGATGGCATTAAAAGTTTTAAAAATAACTTCTGTGAAAGACCTAAGAATACCATTGGAAGTTTCACTTATTTAAACATTTTATTTACACATTTTAGTGTAACTTAGGGTCAATTTTAACATCCTTCCGCATTAGTACTCAACTTTTAATAATTGAATAATAAAAACAAAAGTCACTACTCTTGAAATATAACTAAATTTACCAATACTTCCTGAAGGGTGGCTTGGGGCAGGGGTGAACGACAATAAAGACCATTGCAGGGGTGTTCTAGCTTACAAGCACTCTGTGCAGGATCTTGTCCTGTCTAAACACAAGATCGGGCAGCCTGAGTCTTACACCCAGTACTGGCTTCATATAGTCTGTCAGGTATAAGGTAATTTCCTGAGGAAATCCAAGTTCCATCCTTCAGGAACCTTACTCATTCAGGGAGGAGGTAGGAATCGCAGCATCTTAGAGCTAGAAGAACCTCGGAAGTGGTCTAGGTTATTCTCTTCACTTTACAGACTGGGAAATGCAAGCCCCGAGAGGGTACTGTGATTTGCCGGAGGCGGCACAGCCCACAGTGCTGAAGCTGCCACGAAAACTCCTGACTTCTGATTCTGGGTCCGTGCCCCTTCCCCGCTGCGTGACTTCCCAGGATCACACACCAGGCAGACTGTTCAGATCACAATAAAACATATGTTTAGAAATATGGGTTAGGGTACATTTTAAGCTTTTGCTTTCCTCCAGCAGCCCAAAGTGACTACAATTGTTAAATGTTAAGAACAGTCCTGTTACTCCATCATATAATTTGGAGCTGTCATTTTAAAGCAAATTCAGAAATTGTCTTTCCTTCTGTTTAGTGAACAAAACCTCACGGCCTTAGAATTATGGTATTTTATTTTTCTACTTATATTACGTGCACAAATGACATCTGTCAAAATGGTTTCTATTTTGCAATAATAATTTCTATAGTATAAATATAATTTTGCTTCTATTCAAACCTATTTTTATTAGTATATAACACAGAAATATCATCTATGTTCTATAATAAAGGATTCATTTTGAAGGTATTACAAAATGGAGGTTCATGAGTAAAATGAGTATTAGTTCATGGAGATCATGAGGTGTTCCAAATGAAAAAAATAAGTGACTTTTACAGTTCAGTATCATTAGTTTGTTAAAAGTAAATTTAAAGCAAACCATGAATTCTTCAAATTAAAGAAATGTAAGAATGCAGAAACTGTTCACATTAACCATTTTGAAGTCATGCTTTTGAAGATCAGATTTTTAAAAAAAAGCACAAGAGTAATAACTTAGTTATCATGATGAAGAATTTCCCACCACTGTAAGAACGAAAATTCAGATTGAACTTTATCACTAGTTTACTCCTTTTATGCATTATACTGAAATGGCAAAAACATAGTGTTTTTAGAGACACAGGTATGCTGTTTATGGCCACAAATATTGGACTTTTTTCCCTCTTCAATTTAGTAAACATTTATCAAACACCTACCGTGTGTTTGTCAGTGTGCTACTAATTGAGATAAGGTCTTCACCCCCAGGAGGTTCATTCACAATCTATGGGGGAGACAGACTTGCAAAAAACTGATCAAAATATAGTAGGACAAGTGTTACACTGTACTGGTAAGGCCACACCACCGCGGTGGGAGAGAGATGGACATTGTAGGCAATCATGAGTTTGGTTGAGTTTCTTAATACACAGATCCCGAGAATCACGCTATCTGTCCAGGCTGAAATACTTCTCAGAGGCCTTTCCACTATCTAGAATGTTCTGATAATATTTTGGTACACTATGTGTTTATTCATGCATTTAGGTGTAGTACTGAGCTAAAATCCTAAATACACAATACCCTATTTACTCTGTTAGGAGCATGTTCAAATAATGGTAACATCTGAAGGACTAATTATAGTTTAAATTCTTTACATACACGAGGCTCTGCAAAATATCTGTGATACATACACATAATTAAAGTTTCAAGTGTGTAGTGTAAAAGTTATTTTTGTTAAGAAAATGTACACAAAATATAAGAAACATCCAAGGAAACTGTCAAAATTCTCTTTCCTTATTGGCAGTTAAATTTGGTTACATTTCATTATTTTCAGGTGACTTTAAGCCTTTTAACATTAACTGGTTAATACAAATCGCACTGTCTAATTTGTTATAGTAGTAAAGCTTTCCTGAATTACTTTATACCACAGGGGCACGTGCACTGCCCTCGGTAGATGCTTAGCCCAACATGAATCAAACTGCTGAGCCAGTGGAATATGTGCCAAATTAGCTGTTGTTTACTTTGAACACACCGACCTCTGAAAATAAATCCCACCTTTCCTCTTTAATCTTTTAATGTTTGTTTTGCAACACATTTCACAGCGCATTGGTGGACTGTCAGTGAAGCGATGCACGCATCGTCAATCACAATCTGTCCGAGTAACAGACACCAAAGCATTCATTCACCTCTCAGCTGTTTTCATATCACCATTTTTAAATGACATATTTTGGTGATATTTCGGCAAAATAAAAACTGGGGAACTACACTTGTCCCTCAAGTCCCAGTCGCAGATTCATGAACTGAGAGTCTGCAAGCCGGGAGGAATTCTGTCCAAGGGGGCGCAGAGCAGACACCCGTCCCTGCGGTTCGCGGCGGAGCCTCCCGTGAAGGGCCTACTGCCGACTGCAGGGCAGCTCTGTCCACTCCTCCGTGGACTCCTAGACCCGAACGCACCACGGCAAGCACACGGCTCAAGACATTCGATCTTGCGCTTATAACTAAAGCATTTCTTACAAAAACAAAACTTTCAAAAAGTTTGTTAAAAGAAGCAAGCGGGCCAACAGCGTCCCTGGAAGACCCGGCTCTGCGGGGCGCACGGTGGAGCCCCGGTCCCTGCGCGGTGCTGAGTGGGTCCGGAATTTACCTCGATCTGAAGACCCCTGCGGTCTGCGGGTCCGGAGCAGCCCCACTTCCTCTCTTAAGGGGCAGAACACCGTCAAGAAGGCACACCTGCAACCCAGCCGTCGGCCACGCGCCAAGAAGAGCCACTGCTCAGCCGGGAGCGGGCGCTCTGCATACCACCAGTTATTCCAAAGTCTTCCAGAAAGTTACCCGACCCTCATCGGTAACCACGTCCCTCCCACAGCTTCCCCAAGCTCCCCCCAGGAATCCAAAGCGGCCGGGAGCGCGAAGGCGCAGCCTGCCCGGGTCCGTCCTTCCTCCCGGCGCCGCCCCGCGCTTACCCCGCTCGGCCGCCGCGCGCCCCGGGTGCGCTCCTCCCGAGCGGAGCTAACGGCCGCTCCGAGAAGGACACTTTTCTCTTACACGTGCGACGCCACTTAACGCGTGCGCCCCGCGCGCCCGCCCGGCCTCCCCGCCCCGGCGGCCATCCCC
>NC_043703.1:77455520-77488289 GCF_006229205.1 Suricata suricatta | reverse complement strand
GCACGTGCATCTGCCCGGCGCCCCAGCTAGCGCCTGTCCTCGCTGGGCGCTCCCGAGCCGGGGCTGAGGGGCAGGGGGCGTGTGGGCGTAGGGGCGCTGCGGCCCCGCCTGAGTCCCGCCGCCTGGGGACGCAGGTTCTGACGGCTGGCCCGAGGCGGGGCCACTGAGCCTGGGGGTTCCCACCGAAGCCGGCTGACCGGCCACGGAAGAGCCGGGGCCGCGGCGTGGACGCTGTCGAGGGCCGCGCCCAGGCGCAGGCTGGAGCACGTCCGGGAAAGGCAGCCGACCGGCTATAAATAGTGACCGCGAGCCTGGTTCCCATCACACACACTTAATTTAGCCGGCGGTTATAGGGATTCTTCCTTATTTATTTTTAAAGCACTTGTTTCGATACACTTGAGACTCGACCCTGCCAGAGGAGACAGGGAAGGTGTCCCGAGGGTTACTCATTCCCACAGGTCTTCGTGACCAGATGCTCGGGCAAGGCCCAGCATGCTTGCCCAGACTGGGGTCGAGGTTTTCACATCTTCTTTCCTCCGCAGAGTTGGTATCACTCACATTTGAAAGCCTGCTATGATAGGCCACCGAGCAAGGAAGAGGAATCCTGTCCTCGTCTATGATTGTCTGTCTCAGTTTAGAAGTGTTCCCTCCGGTTTTGCATCTCCAGGGTTTAGCACGGGGCCTGGCCTGGTCAGGATATTTAATAAATATTAGTCGACTGAATTTTGTCGACCCTTCTAGAAGCTGAAAATGATTTCAGCATTCCCTTTATGAGAGAAGGATTTATTGCAGGAATGTGGCAAAAGTAGTCTTTTCAAATTTCCATGGAACAACTTTCATTCGTTGCTCTTATTAGAGTTTAGATCTGCTCTGATTAGCAATCTTCTTGCCCTGGAGATTGTATTTGCTCTTGAGGTCTGAAGTTCAGGTTATCTTAAGGAAGAGAAAAACCTAAGCTTCTGAAAACACATCTTAGAATATCTTCTCCCTTGCAGAACTTGAAGGTGTATGTATGTAGTAGGAGACGGTCATGTAGACCTAATTTTTTTTAATTGAGAAAGACTGCTCTGCAAGGACTTCAAATGTTTTTCTGTTTTAACTAATTAATTAATTAATTAAGTTTATTTTGAGAGACATTATAGCATGAGCAGGGGGAGGGGCTGAGAGAGAGGAGAGAGGGAATCTTAAGTAGACACTGGGCAGTCAGCACAGGAGCAGTCAGCACAGAGTCCTGTGCAGGCTTGATCTTCACCAACCATGAGATCATGACCTGAGCTGAAATCAAGAATGGGAAGCTTAACCCACTAAGCCACCCGGGAGCTCCTATTATTTTTAATTGAACTGTGGTTGACATACAATAGTAACATTAGTTTCGGGTATAACACATAGTGATTTGACAATTATATACATTATGAAATGGTCATAGCAATAAATGTAGTTACCATCTGCCACCATCTAAGAGATTACAATATTATCGACTGTAATACATTATGCTGTACGTTTCATCCCTGTGACTGCTTTGTTTTTTATATCTGGAGGTTTGTAAGTGAAATAAACCAGTCGAAAAAGACAAGTACTGTATGTGTATCAGGTACCTAGTGTAGTCAGAATAGAAATAATAGAATAGAAACAGAAAGTAGACTGGTGGTTGCCAGGGGCTGGAGGAAAAGAGAATGAGGAGTTTGTGTTTAGGGGGAGCAGAGGTTCACTTTGAGAAGATGAAAAAGTTCTGCAGACAGGTGGTGGTGATCGTTGCCAAAGTGAATGTTCTTAGTCTGACAGAACTGCATAATTTAAAACAGTTAAAATTGTAAATTATATGTTATGAATATTTTACTACAATAAAAATGATATTGTATAGAGACTAGCAAAATTAAGAAAACATATGTATTTTCTAGGTAGACAACTAAGTTCTTAATCATATGATTTACTTTTTATTGTAGATTGCTTCTCATTTAGTTTCAGGAAACATTGTATTCGGGATAATTTCAGGGGGAAATGTCCATGTATATGTACATATACATATATGCCGAACTGATTAGACCTGAATTTTCAGTTGGCAGGTCCTATTGCCACATGCTAGCAACATTTCTTGCAGGAAAGGTGGCCAGCAGAGAGAGGCTGGAATGGGCGATGACTCTGAGCTAGGACTGCTTCCCACAAGGATGCTGGAGAGACACCACTTGGTCCCCTTTTCCTTTCTATGAACCACTCCGATGTGCTTGCTTAGGGTGCCCCCTGGTAGTCAGGAACGGAATTACTTTTCTGAGACCTGTATTGAATCTGCATAAATCTTTGCCCTTCGTAGATGTTAATGGAAGTTCAACAAATATTTGTTGAGTTTGTATGTCCTTCCTAAAGGTGGCAGCCCAGAGTAATCTTGTGTGTGATCATTTGAGAGCAGAATTTAATGGTGCTTTTCTTTAATGACCCACGTTTAAGGTGGATAAAAAACTTATTTTTTCTTCTGATTTAAAATTACTAGTATAGACAGTACCGTTCGTTACTTACTTATACTAATTGGCAATGCATAGTATTTTACTTTCTTTGTGGAATATAGATATATCTTTTATAGTATTTTTGTAAATTAATTCAACTACTATTTATTAAACTTCTGCTCATACAAGTCCATGGGCTGGATGTTGAGGGAGATGAGATCTTTTTCCACCCAAAGAATTCATCATGCTGAGCTTTATGCCAGTCTCTGTCCACTGGAGGAATTTCGTCCTGTTGTGAATTACAAAGTACTAATTAATAAACACTTGAAACGCAATTTCCTTCATAGGAAGACAGTAGTAAGTAAATAAAAAGCATAGTAATTTAAATAGTTTCTGGCACAGTTGTACATGTTCTGTACATACTTTTTAAGAGATGTAATCAGATACATGGTGGAAGCAAGTGTCCTTTGGACACTTAGGAGTAGGACTCTGTTTTGTTGTGAAAGCCTACATCTGTGTGGGTCTCTGCTAAATTTCTTAACAACAGAGTTTAATTCCTTGATTTCAGGGCATTTCTCTTTTTCAAAACTGCCTACCTTTGGGTGCTTGGATGGCTCAGTTGGTTAAGCGTCTGACTTCAGCTCAGCTCATGATCTCGTGGTTCATGGGTTTGAGCCCCACACCAGGCTCTGTGCTGACAGCTCAAAACCCGGAGCCTACTTTGTGGATTCTGTCTCCCTCTCTCTCTGCCCCTTGCCTGCTTGTACACTCTCTCTTCCAAAAATAAATTAAACATTATAAAAAAACTGCTCTACCTTGATTAAGTCAAAAGTTTACATCAGTGTCACATATTTAAATTCTACCCCAGACCAGTATTTTCCCAAGAGCATTTAGGAGCAAAGTGACTTCGGAAACTTTACTATCAATCACCTTGGAGCCCTCCCCACTGCTTTCCAAACACTATGGGGCTATTTAGCAAGTAACAATGTCTATATTTACTACATAGCATTAGCATTGTTTTGGAATTTTAATATTTCTTGAGGATTTCTTTTTTTCTTTAAAAAATCTTTTAATGTTTTTTATTTATTTTTGAGAGACAGAGAGAGACAGTGTGAGCAGGGGAGGGTCAGAGAGACAGGAAGACACAGAATCTGAAGACAGGCTCCAGGCTCTGAGCTAGCTGTCAGCACAGAGCCCCACGAGGGGCTTGAACTCATGAAACGTGAGATCATGACCTGAGCTGAAGCCAGATGCTCAACCGACTGAGCCACCCAGGTGCCCCGAGGATTTCTTAAGATAGCAATTCATATATGGGATGAGTGTCTTGAAGAAACTCATCTTAAGGTTTTCAAACCAGCATGAAGAGTCTGAGTGTTGATCTTTTTCTGCCTTTGGCCTCCACACTCCCCACCTCTCTGCTCTGCAGACACCAGCTCAGCTGGGCTGACTCAGTAACTTCTCACCATCCTTGGTGAGTATTCCCAGCACAGGTTACACTTCAAAAAGGAAGGAATATATAATGGAGTTTCTGCTTCTGAATTTAGCCCACTAGACCTATCTCAGATTGTGAAGTGTCAGCCCTCATGATTCCACCATCAAACCAGGTGGTTCAGCTTAATGATCCAATAACCTCATGCTCCTAACAGTTCTTCAGTTTCCTAAGCGTCTGTTTTCTTTTTCAATTCTTGGAAGGTTGTGGGAATCTGTGAGATAATTTCTATAAAGTGCTTGCAATTGGGAGAAAAGTATAAACACACAGTGGTCAATTTCTTATTTTCCATTAAAAAAAAGAGAGATTTGTTGGTCCCATACGGGCTTTGCAGGCCTTGGGGATGTGCATTGTGGAAAATCTCTGAACAGTCGCATGAACTGTACACAATTCTAGTGTGAATACTTTACTTAATTCCAGAAAATTTTGTGGTCGGAACAGAGGGCAGCAGCGATATCAGAGCAAGAAGAGTCAGTAGAAGTAAAGCTTTTTAGAACTACTCAAGTGAATAAAATATTCTGCTGGGATATAATTTTGCCTAAATTTAATGATCCAAAATTTTGAACCAGAACAGTAGGATGATAACATTTATTTATCAACATAACACACATTTTAAAGAATCTTTTTACTTTCTTCCGGAGAGTTAAATCTAATAATTTGAGCTTCCATCTCCTGTGGGAGTTTGCTTTGTAATCCTAGTGACCATAAGGCATGACTACTTTAAGAATTACATTACTCTTACACAAATGATTATATTCAACTAATAGAAACATCTAGAGTGTATTAACTGAATCCTCTTTGGTGACATTAGTGTGTTGTATGCAGAAGTTTTAGGTTAATCTGCTGGACAGTTCCTTTGCTGCTGCTCTTTCTTTTCTTTTGTTGCACGCAATCCCTTGCGTGGCCAGTCAGGATAAAGTAGGGCTGGGAAAACCATGCTGAAAAAAAAGCCCAGGAAAAGGCAAAAGGAAGAAGAGTGGGCATTTTGTGAGCTGTGCACAAAAGTGCCTGGAGAAGGAACTAGAAAAAGAAGAACAAACTAAGCCCAAAGCTAGCATGAGGAAGGAAATAAAGGATAGAGAAGAGATAAGTAAAGTAGAAAATAGAAAAACAATGGAGAAAATCAGTGAAACCAAAAGTGGAGTGTTTAAAAAGATCGATAACATTGACAAGTCTTTAGCTAACGAGAGTTAGAAAAAAAGAGAGAACAGGAAATGAGAGTGGGTCATTACTACCAAATCAACAGACATAGGATTTTGAGAGAGTACTATGAACAATGTATAAGTTGGACAACCTAGATGAGATGGACAAATTCCTAAAAACCTACTAAGACTAAATCATGAAGAAAGAAAATCTGAATAAGCTTAAACATTAAAGAGATTGAAACAGTAATCAAAAATCTAACAAAGAAAAGCCCTGGACCTGATAGTTTTGCTGGTGAATTCTACCAAACATTTAAAGAACTAGTACCAAGCCTTCTCAAATTTTTCCAAAAAATTGAAGCGGAGGAAACACTTCCTAACTCATTCTATGAGGCCAACATTACTCTGATACCAAAGCCAGATAAAAACACTACAAGAAAAGAAAATCATAGACCAATGTGTCTTATGAACATTGATGCAAAAATCCTCAACAAAATACTAGCAAACAGAACTCAGCAACATATTAAAAGGATGATACAACATTGACCAAGTGGGATTAATTCCTGGAATGCAAGGATGTTTCAAGTCAATTTGGTGTCAATATTCAAGTCAATCAGTGAAATGCATCACATCAAGAGAATGAAGGAAAATCCCACATGACCATCTCAATTCATGCAGAAAAATCATTTGACAAATTCAACACCCTTTCATGATAAAAAAAAACCCCCCACAAACATGCAACAAACTAGGATACAAAGAATCTACTTCAGCATATTAAAAGTCATATATGAAAAACCTATAGCAAACATCATATTCAGTGTTGAAAGACTGAAAGCATTTCCTCTAAGATCAGAAACAAGGTAAAGATGCCCACTTTCACCACTTCTCAACGTAGTATTGGAAGTTCAGGACAGAGCAATTAGGAAAGAAAACAAAATAAAAGGTATCCAAATTATAAAGGAAGAAGTGAAGTTATCTCTGTTTTCAGATGATGAGATCTTAAATGAGAAAACCCTAAGGATTCCACACACTCACACAACACACAGGAACCATTAGAAGTAATAAATAAATTCCTCAAAATAGCAGGCCACAAACTCCAGACACAAAAACGGTTGCTTTTCTGCATACAAACAATGAACAATCTGAAAAGAAAATTACAAAAACAGTTTCATTTACAATAGCAATCAAAAAGAATAAAAGACTTGGGAATTAACCAAGGAGGCGAAAGATTTGTACAATGAAAATTAAGGGTGCCTGGGTGTCTCAGTCAATTAAGCGCTGACTCTTGATTTTGGCTCAGGTCATGATCTCACATTGTGAGATGGAGCCCTGAGTCAGGCTCCCTCTGCACTGAGGGAGGAGCCTGCTTGAGATTCTCTCTCTCCCTCTCTCTATCACCCTCCCCCACTCTCTCACTCTCTCTTTCTCTTGAAATAAATAAACATTAAAAAAAATTAACTCAAGGGGCGCCTGAATGGCTCAGTCAGTTAAGTGTCTGACCTCAGCTCAGGTCGTGATCTCACAACTTGTGAGTTTGAGCCCTGTGTCAGGTGTGTGCTGACAGCTCAGGGCCTAGAGCCTGCTTTGGATTCTGTGTCTCCCTCTCTCCCTACCCTTCCCTCACAATTCTCCCTCTCAAAATTAAATAAAAAACATTAAAAAGTTTTAAAGAAAAACTAACTCAAAATTCATGAGATACCTAAATGTCAGAGCTAAAACAATAAACTCTTAGAAGAAAACATAGGACAAAAAGTTCAGGACATTAGTCCTGGTGATTATTTCCTGTATTTGAAATCATATCCAAAGGCATAAGAACAAAAGAATAATTCACAAATTGGACTTTATGAAAATTAAAAATGTTATGCATCAAAAGACTCTATCCACAGAGCAAAAAGATAATCCATAGGATGAGAGAATATATTTGCAAATTATATAACTGATAAGGGATTAATATCCAGAATAAGTAGAGAAGATTTAAAAGTCAACAATTAAAGGGGCGCCTGGGTGGCTCAGTCGGGTGAGCATGACTTTGGCTCAGGTCATGATCTCATGATTCGTGGGTTTGAGCCCCGCATAGAGCTCTGTGCTGACAGCTCAGAGCCTGGAGCCTGCTTCGGATTCTGTGTCTCCCTCTCTCTCTGCCCCTCCCCTGTTTGCACTCTGTCTCTCTCTATTTCAAAAATAAATAATCATTAAAAAAATTTTTTTAAGTCAACAATTAAAAAACTGCCTGATTCAAAAATGGGCAAAGGACATTTCTCCAATAAAGATACATAAATGAAATAAGCACATGAGAAGATGCTCAGTGTCGCTAATCAGAAACTTCCAAATCAAAACTACAATGTCACCTCATGCCCATTGGGATGGCTACAATAAAAAACAAAAAACAACACCAACAGAAAGCAGCAAGTGTTGACAAGCATGTGGAGTCAGCAGAAGCTGCATGCACTGCTGATGGGGATGTAAAAGGGTGTAGCCATTGTGGGAAACACACATTTTGAAAAATTAAAAATAGCATTGTCATCTGACCCAGTAATTCCACTTCTGGGTCCACACCCAAAAGAACTGAAAGCAGAGCCTCAAAGAGATATTTGTACCCCCATCTTCATAGCAGCATTAGTCACAAGAGCTGAAACACGGAAACAACCCAGGTGTCCACTGATAAATGGTTAAACAAAATGTGTTATATACATACAGTGCACTGTGATTCAGCCTGAAGAAGGAAGGAAATGCTCCCACATGGATGAACTTTGAGGGCATTATGCTGTGTGAAACAATCGAGTCTCAGAAGGACAAAACTGTATGATCTCACTTATATGAGGGACCTAGAATATTCGAACTCCTAGAGACAGAAAATGGAAGTGGTGGCCAGGAGCTGGGGAGGGCAGAATGGCGAGTTAGTATTTAATGGGGGCAGAGTTTCAGTTTTGCAAGGTGACAAGAAGTCTGTGGAAGAATAATGTGTACAACAGTGGGAATGGGTTTAATGACACTAAACTGTACACATGGAAATGGTCACAATGGAACATTTTATGTTATATGTATTTTACCACAATTTTTCAAAAGTGAAAAAGACCCCCACACTTTCTATCTGACCCTACAATCTGTGGCTGGAGCAGTTACTGGGGGGCGATTCAGACACAAAGCTTGGACCACGGTCTCTTCAGGTGGAAGGGAGTCAGCCTGCTTTCTAAAGTGAGCAGGACGATGGTTGATGAGCCAGAGACAGCAAACATGTAGGAGGTCTGGCCTGCTCGGTTCATCAGGCGGTGTGGGTGCTCGGTGCAGCTCAGAAATAAAGATGCTCTGGTTGAGAGTGAACTTATTTCTGGTAACAATAATGTAGCTGTTTACAGCCCCTTGGTGTTTTGGTTTCAAGGTACTTGATCTCACTTGAGCCTCACAACAGAAGTCTGAGGCAGAGATCATTTCCCATTTTTTACAGAGGAAGGTGTGGACGTGAAATGGTTTGCAAATATTTTCCACTGCTGGTAAGTAGCTTACAAGCCCAGATCTTTGGATCATAAATTCAGTACTTTTGTGGAACACTTGCAAGGCTCCTGAGGTTGGCTAAGAATAAATCAGGAAGCATCTTGGTAACATTTAGAAGTATTAGCGGTGTGAGTGGCCAGCCTGTGGTTCTGGGACCGGGGCTTCCTGTTATCCTAACAGCTCTCAGGATGCTGGTGCGTTTTCATTTCTTACTTTCTCCTGAAATGTTCTTTATTCTCTCTAATCTTCTGGGGCAGATGTTATATTTTGTTTTGTTTTGTTTTTGCCCATTTGAAAATTATGGAAAACCAAGACATTCAAGAGAATGAAATTCTTTGGTGGGAAACGAATTACACGTTTCAGATTGAGGTCTTCACGTCAGAAGAAACAGGACAGCAATCTGTACAATGGAATTTGCCTCAGGAGAGATTTTTAAAAATGTTTTTTATTATTTTTGAGAGACAGAGACAGTGCGAGCAGGAGAGGGTCAGAGAGAGAAGGAGACACAGAATGTGAAGCAGGCTCCAGGCTCTGAGCTAGCTGTCAGCACAGAACCTGACGCGGGGCTTGAACCCACAAACCGTGAGATCATGACCTGAGTCGAAGCCGGACGCTTAACCGACGGAGCCACTCAGGTGCCCCAGGAGAGATTCATTTTTAAGGAATTGTTTTCTGTTTTGGTTCCTCTGCCCTTCCTGGTATAGCGTGTGGGGTATTTCACGAAGTTTGTCCAGACATGTCTGCGCTTGGCGTGTGTGCGCAGGTACCCTCATCACACGTGCGCCTGGATGGCCTCTGGCAAGTGGGCTCCCCTCGTTAAGCCTCCTTACTCAGCCTCCCTCCCTTAGGACTGAGGTTAACAGGAGCAGCCGTTAAGCTGTCATTGGAGCGTGGTCTGCCCCTCCGAACTGCTGGCACCACCCTGGGTGTCATCGCAAGGAATGTGGAGCTAGCCGGTCACATCTCCCCTGCCCACCTGGCAAACGGGATGCCCACCAACCAGCTGAGGCTGCTGCTCAGAGCGGAGACCTGTTTGGAGAAGCCCAAGGATTACTCATCTTCATCTGCACCCGGGGCTACACGTCTTCCCTGCTCTTGTCCCTCCTCCCCCACTGACCGCACCTATGACAATCTTCCTCCGAGAGCTGTGATCTGCTGTCAACGTGGCGCCCCTGACGTTCCAGAGCGCTCTGTGACCCGCTGTTAACATGGCGTCCCTAAGGACTTGCCTCCTGAAACCCACTCTCTTGGGGCTCAGCTTCCAGCCATTCACGAAGGGGCAGCCGCTCCTGTTCCCACGCCTGTGGGTCCCAAGGCCCGGAGCCTGCATCGGCATAACTGCCTGGCCACTTGCCTGAAATCCTTCACGCCGTCCCAATTCCTCATAGCTTTTGAGGCGGCTCAGATCAGCTGTGCTGGATGCTGATGGTCAAAGCACAAAGAAAGATGCCTTTGAAGAGGTTTAAGTCACTGGGCTAAGAAATTTACATATATTTGCTCATTTAATCCTCACAGCATGTCCACTGATGGATGAATGGATAAACAAAGTACGGCACGTGCGTGCACAAACTCATACGCACACCCCCCCTCACATACACCCACACACAGTAATATTATTCAGCCATAAAAAAAAGAATTATCTTGCCATGTAGGATGCTATGGATGGACCTTGAAAGCATTGTGGTAAGTGAAATAAATCAGACAGGAAAAGGTAAATACTATATGATCTCATTTAAATATGGAATCTAAAAATAAAAGAAAGAAAATAAGAGAGATAACAAAACATAAAACGACTCCTTACTACAGTTCATGAATATAAAGAACAGATATGTGGTTGTCTGAGGTGGAGAGTGGAAGGTGAGCAAAATGGGTGAAGGGGTCAGAAGTTGCAAATTTCTTGTTATAAAATGAATAAATCATAGGGATGTGATGTACAGCATGGTGACTCCAGTTAATAATAATAACATATTGCATGCTTGAAAGTAGTTAGGAGAATGGATCTTGAAAGTTCTTATCACGAGAAAAATAATTTTATAACCATGTACAGTGATGGATGTTAACTTGATTTATTGTGGTGACCATTTTGCAATATATACAAATATTGACTCATTACACTGTATGCCTATCAAGCTAATACAAAGTTATGTCAATTATACCTCAATTTAAAAAATCCTCACAGGAACCCAGTGAGGGTCATTGGGTCCCCAGTTTTTCAACCAAGAAATGGAGGCTCAGAAAAGTTAATTAATTTGCCAAGGTCACACAGCTAGTAAGTGGCAAACCAAAGAGTCTGCTGGCTCCTAAGCTCTTGCTTTTAACCAGTTGTGTGTGTGTGTGTGTGTGTGTGTGTGTGTGTCTGTGTGTGTGTCTGTGTGTGTGTGAGCGTGCGCGCCAGAAAGTTTAGGCTTGTTTTGTGTGTCCTCCAAAGAGACAACTATGACTTAGGACAAGTTACTGAAGAATGGCTTTTGCTTCAATCCATTATATATGGCCTATTGGAGCTGTCAGGAGGTGGCTGGACTCAGGAAGTGATGGAGGTGGTAGAGACAGCTGGAGTGTTTGAGGAGGGGGCTATGTCTCTGAAAGTGTGGCCAGGGGATGTATCTGTGCAGTGCTGTAGGGAGATAACCTTCTGGAAGGAAGGGGTGAGGTCAGATCTAATGAAGGCAATATTAGTAATGTGTCAAAGCAGTAAATAAAACCCATTTGCTGACCCAGTTGATTTTGGAAATTTGTCAAAAGAACATTTGAGCCATCTTGTGCAACATGCCGGAGTAGGAGAAAGGGTGTGGCTTTGAGTCACCCCACAGGAGACCTGAGGTTCTCTGAGACAACTCTGCCCAGTGGGCATTGAGCAAGACTGAGGCAGAGGAGGGGTGAGGGTGCCCTGAACTTCCAGATCCATCTCCTCAAAATAACCTTTGCTCTTAGATGAAGGACAAACAGCGGCGTGAGAGCACCAGGAAACTTCTGGAGCTAAAGTTTAAGGCACTGCTCCTCGTGGTGTTGCTTAAACACCTTTTGTTCACTGATTACCTTTTTGATTCCTTTTCTGCTCTTTTCCTTCTTGGCTTCTATCGTCTACACTTTCTTGCTCTCTTGCCCTTGCAGTCCTCTCATTTTAACTTTACTTTTCCCGAACATGTAATTTCTTCTTTCCCTCACCTAGCTCCTCATCATGGATGGTTCTCCACCTCCCCTACCTTGAGTCCTTCTCCCCACCGCTGGCCAGCTCTGTGGGGAAGTAGTAGAGATGATTCCAGGCAAGCCTCTCCACCTAATTCCTGCCAACAAACTCCCTGCCATCAGCAGCAATTGCCACACAAGCATATTTTGATTTTTCGAAGTAACTAAGAGAGGGTCTGAGTTCGAATCATTGGTCTGTCCCTTATTAGCTTCCTAGCACAGGGCAAGCTTCATGTGCCCAAATTGGTGCATCTTGGAGATTATCCACATAGGATTGTTTTGAAGATGATTCAAGGTGACCCAGTGTATGAAAGAGTTGAATACAGTGCCTGGTACCCAGTTGCTGCTCAAAAAAAAAAAAAAAGGCACTCATTATTATTACTTTGAAAATTTTGTAGCAATTTGTCATTGCTATGACATTTATATTGTAATTTACAAAAGTATTAGTCCTTAAGAGATTAGGAAAAAAGTCCTCTTTTACTACAGATGGTTTGAGAAGCACTGGTCATTATTTCCTCATCTTTGCAAAAACTGCTTACTCTGAATAGAGGTGTTTACATAATTAGTGAATTCTTCAGATGTTGAAAGAATCAACTGCAAAACATAGTTTCATGTTTCCCTTGGACAGAGGATAAGCAGGTAGGAATGAAAAAGCTTTGCTTCTATTAAGGGACTCCGTGTCTTCTCTTTCTTCCTTTTGCCCCCCTGTAAGGCCCCCTTTGTCATTAGTAGGGAAGTGGTTGACAATTTTGTCTGTGCTCATCTGGCTGAAACTCCGCCTCTGTGTATTCACACTCAATGAACATAGACCAGGATTCAGTGACCCCCTCAGAAGAGGACAAATTTGATTTCCTGCTTTTTTAAGATTCAGTTTATTTGCTAGATAGGGACAATGCGTTTATAAATAGTGAGCAGCTCCCAAGAGTGTAGAAGTGTGTGTCATTTGTCATTTTCTCAACAGATCGTAGCCTCAGCCCTCTTGAGAAAAAAGAATGACATCACTTTTAAATGACTCCCCAAAGAAGAGTGTGTTGCAAAATGAAAGGTTCCATGTGTATAGAAATTGCTGAAATGGTAATCTCTTTATAGAGGCCGAGTCAGGTGTTTGCCAAGGGAAAAAAAAAAAAAAGCATAAGCCACTGGGTTTTCCTGACAGGACTTACCTTGCGTTTTCTTCTAAAAGAATGAGGTATATTTAATCCTCTTAATTCTCTCAGGGAGCACAGACCAATCAGGCACTAGATGTTATCTAGATTGAATATGGTTCATTCAACAAGTGCCGGAGAGTAGGTGATGCTGTTTTAGGTGTTGTGACATTTCCAGGGAAGCGTGTGCATTTACTAGCTTCCTTAGAGAACTTACAGTTCATTGATTCAACAAAGAGCTGGGTCAAAGAGACTAAGTGAGGCCGCGGGGTGCCATGGTGGGCCAAGCTGGACACTGCTTTCCTGGAACTTCTACCATCTAATGAGACAATCATTAAATAGGTAAATCACACAAGCACACATATCCTGTGTTTCATCAAATTGAAAGTACCCCTGATTGTAAGACTTACCATTACGTATGTTGGACCAGAATAGAAGCTTTGATTATGATGGGAAGACGTCATCAGCTGTAACACACAAAGTTCTATTTCAGAGACATTGAAATGTGTATCTTAGGATCTGCATGCATGAGAATTAACTTAGAAATTAGTTCATTGTTAATCATGGTGTGTGTTTCAAAAGGGAAACAAACATATGGTGTTACAAGAAAGAGTCACAGAAAGGCCTACTTCAGATTGGGTGATGTTTAAGTTGAGTAGTAAGGAATCGGGGATCATGAGAAGAGCAGATGCTCTTCTTGAATGACTGATCTAGGAAATGAGTAAAGTAGGAACTTGGAAGAGGGAGAAATCAATCTGGGAAATAGGTAGGAATTGAGCTGGAATCTGAATGATTTGAACGATAGGTGGAAAGGAAGGCCAAGACAAGGGACACAAAAGCAGCAAATCCAAAGATCAAAAGATATTAATTAAAAATAATCCATACTAAAATCCATATGGAATCCCAAGGAACTCCAAAAAATCCCCCCCAAAAACCAAAAAACCAGAAACAAAAACAAAACAAAACACCTAGCAGTGCTATTGCTGGGTCATAGGATAGTTTTATTTTTAATTTTTTGAGGAACCTCCACACTGTTTTCCAGAGCAGCTGCACCAGTTTGCATTGCCACCAACAGTGTAGGAGGGTGCCGATTTCTCCACATCCTCGCCAACATCTATAGTCTCCTGATTTGTTCATTTTAGCCACTCTGACTGGCGTGAGGTGGTATCGCAGTGTGAGTTTGATTTGTATTTGCCTGATGATGAGTGACATTCAGCATCGTTTCATAGGTTTATATATACAATGGAATACTACTTGGCAATGAGAAAGAATGAAGTCCTGCCATTTGTAGCAACATGGATGGAACTGGAGGGTATTATGCTAAGTGAAATAAGTCAGACAGAGAAAGACAAATGCCATGTTTTTAAAAGATGTTTATTTTTGAGACAGAGAGAGACAGAGCATGAGTGGGGGAGGGGCAGAAAGAGGGAGACACAGAATCTGAGGCATCTCCAGGCTCTGAGCTGTCAGCACAGAGCTCCACGCAGCACTCGAACTCCTCAACTGGAGGTCATGACCTGAGCTGAAGTCAGATGCCCAACTGACTGAGACACCCAGGTGCCCCGAGGAAAAGAGAGTGTCTTTAACAAATGGTTCCTGGGAAACGGGATATCCACATGAAAAGAATGAAGTTATATCCTTACCTAACACCATGTACAAAAATTAACTGAAAATGCATTAAAGATATAACACAAAAACTGTTACTTTTAGAAGAAAACATGAGCTTCATGATGTTGAATCTGGTGATGACTTCTTGACTATGACACCAAAGGAACAGAAAACACAAGAAAAAAATAGGCAAATTGGAATTTGTGAAAATTATAAACTTTTGTGCATCAAAGGACATGATTGACAGAGTGAAAAGGCAACCTACAGAATGGGAGGAAAGAGTTGCAAATCATGAATCTGATAAAGGATTAATATCTTGAATATATAGAGAACCCTTAAAACTCAACAACGAAAACCCAAACCAATTCAAAGCATCTGAATAGAAGAAATGCAAGTGGCCAATAAGCACATGAAGAGATGTTCCTCATCATCATCATTAGGGAAATTCAAAAGCAACATTGAGATGCCACCTCACACCCACTAGGAGGGCTCCTAACAACAGCAACAAGGAAAAGCACATAAGGCAAATGGAACCTTTGTGCCCTCCTGGTGGGAATATAAAAGGGTACAGACACTGTGGGAAAACAGTGTGACCATTCTTCAAAAAATTAAAAATACCATTAGCATCTGATCCAGCAATTCCATTTCTGGCTACACATCCAAGAGAATTGAAAGCAGGGCCTCAAAGAGATATTTGTACCCCCATGTTCATAGCAGCATTAGTCACAAGAACTGAAACACGGAAGCAACCAGGTGTCCACTGACATGTGAATGGTTAAGCAAAATGTCCCATATGCATACAGTGGACTATGATTCAGCCTTAAAAAGGAAGTAAATTTTGCAACATGGATGAACTTTGAGGGTATTATGCTAAAGGAAGTAAACAACTACACAAAGACAAATACTATATGGTCTCACCTACATCAGGCACCTAAAATAACAAAGTCTTAGAGAAATAGTAGACAGGTGCTTGCTGGGGGCTGGGAGGAGCAGGATGGAGGGACTGTTTAATGGGATCAGAGTTTCAGTTTCATAAGATGAAAAGAGTTCTGGAGATCAATGGTGGTGAGGGCTGTACAGCAGTGTGAATGTGCTCAATGACCATGAACTGTACACTTAAAAATCGCAAATTACATGTTATGTGTATTTTACCATAATTGATAAAAAAAGACAATGGGCGTGTCCTCAGGTCCAGGAAGAGCTCATCTGGGTTGGCGTAAAGGACTTCACTAAGGAAGGAATAAAATACGAGTTTGGAAACACAGGCTGGCACCAGATGTCAAAGGCTTTTGGATGACAAACCAGTGAGGCAGGAATTTATCTCTCAGGCAAGAGGAAATCCAGAAATCATGGGAGGATTCTCCCATACTCCCCACCCATGCACATGGGTCCCCAAGAGAAGAGATAGGATTCATTCATCTTCCCAGAAAGAGTGAGGACCAAGAGACTGGTAATTCATGAGAGAGAGGCAGACTCCGAGATCTGCTGGGAATGGGTAAAAGCAGGTCTATACAAAGTCAGATCACACAGAGACCAGCAGTCCCCGGTTGGTCTGTAGGTGACAAGAGCAGTTATGCAATTTTCCCTTACTGGAGCAAGTGTAGAGAGAATGAGGGGTGAATCACTTCATTGTGGGGGATCACTGTGCCAGGTGTGTCCAAGGGTCAGTGAGTTGAGGGATTGACGTCTTAGCCATGGGGTCTGGGTGGTGAGGTGTGAAGCTAGGAAGGGTGGTAGGCAGGGGGTCCGCGAGACTCTGATGGCCTTGAGAAGGTCTAGGTGGTGGTAACAGTGGAAACCGAGTGTACCAACTGGTGGACTGTCTTGGGTATTTGCCATGTGATGAGGTTGAGCATGGTGCAATGCTAATAGAAGCTGAAATGGTATGGATTAGGCTTTTCCATCCCCAAAGGATACTCTGTGTAAGTATCCCCACCTCTCCAAACCCTAAAGAGATAGGGTGTGGGAACTAAACATCAACACTGTCAGTAATGAGCTGGAGAAGGGGACACATTGTTGACTGGATGGGGTCCAAAGCACGTGGCCTCCTGAGTGGGTTGAAGAGGAGGCTATGGAGGTCCTACAGTCCACTCAGCTCTTTAGCATTGTTGACGGTTGGAGGGTGAAACCTTGCTATCAGAGAGCTGAGAAATCAGGAGGGCCATCTCATTCCCTGTCCTCAACCTCTGACAACCACCATTACATTTTCTGTCTCTGTGAATTCACTATTCTAGGTGCCTCACGTGAGGGTTTCTTTATGACTTCTGAGTTAGAAAATAAAGAGTTCACTTAAAAGCTCTCTGCTTCTTTTTGTACCTTAGAAATATCACCTTTTCTTTCAATGAGTAAACTATTTTTTACTTTGAGGGTTGAAAGAGAGAAGCATGTCTCTTTGTATCTCTTTGGCCAGGAATTGCCCCCAAACATAGCAAGTTCTAGGCAGAGAGGAACCTGTCAGAGGTATCAAAGGAGCTCCATGTCATGTGACTGTGATCCAAAAGGGTCGATGGAGATCATTAGAGTAGACATCTTGGCACATCATCTGATTATAGCAGAATCTCCTAACATGGTGGTAGGGATCCAATGAACAGGAAGGCTCTGAATGTTCCAGAAATGATGGAACTTGAAGTTTGGTAAATAAAGGCAATGGGGAAAATCGGGAGGGTCTTGCAGTGGCCATAAGGGGCATCAGGAGAGGAAGGCTGTGGACTTCGGCTAGCGAATGCTGACCCTGATTCCGGGTGAAGGTGTAGGAAGTGAATGAGTCTCTGAGGGAAGCCCTGTGGTTGGCGTTTTCTGAGCACACAGTTCTTCCTCACTCAGCATTCTCTGAGGCCTTGTTCAAAGGATGCCACTGCCAAGCATCTCCAGCGAAGCCAGGCAGAGAGAACCACTCCTTCCTTTGTTTTGTGGATATAGATTCGACAGACATTTGGCACCAAATGGAAGGGGGTGGGCTCTGTGCTTTCATGAAAGTTCACTTAATCCGAGATCTATGTTAGGGTTTGATGAGAGGAATCCGCAGAGCACCCCTCCCAAGTTCAGAACCAAGTGAGAAATAAGACACATGACAGGCAGATAGAAATCAAAATGTCAGAGAGCCTTTGAGGCTTTCTTCTTTCCAACATAGAATTAGCAGGGCGCCTGGATGGCTCAGTCAGTTAAGCGTCCGACTTCAGCTCAGGTCATGATCTCATGGTTCGAGCCCCGCATCGGGCTCTATGCTGACACCTAGCTCAGGGCCTGGAGCCTGCTTCAGATTCTGTGACTCCTTCTCTCTCTGACCCTCACCTGCTCACGCTCTCTCTCTCTCTCTCAAAAATAAATAAAAACATTAAAAAAATAGAATTTGCTACCTGCTTATTGACCACTGGGCTCTTCTGCAGGGGCATTTCCCACCAGGTCAGCCTACCCCCCAGCACAGAGCAGGCCAGAACGCACTCCTTGGCTGCAGACAGACCAAACTGGAGTGGCCAGAGGACATCAGGCTTCATTGGGCCCATTCCATCTTCCTGACTCCCCCAGGAGGTAAGTCTCTCCTCTCATGGAGACGCATGAATGAGACAAGAGAGGAGAGAGGGGGAGAGAGAGAGACGGGGACAGAATGCCTCCAGCTGCTGTTCTATCAGGAGCATGCCCATGGAGAGTGTGGAGATGGAGTCCCAATTGGAGCATGTGGTTGATAGCTGTCTTCCTGTCTTGGTTTTTATTTCGGTGAAAGGTTGGCCAACAGTACAGGCGGGTTTTGAACCACACTTTGCACTTAGGCATATAAGGGGAGAATCAACACATGCCAGCACTTAGTTGGTGTTGCTCGAGGAAGTGGAATGAGCAGGAGACGGGAACACCTCTTTCCAGAATTTGGGGTTGGGAACTCCCGGATGCCATGTTCTCCAATTGCTCAGGTGTGGGCTGGAGTCAAAGCCGTAGCATGGTCGACATGGTTGACCTGGCCTCCTTGTTGGGCCAGTTGCTGACCAAGTTCTATGTGGGCTGCACCCTGGCTGTCTGGCTCACCCGTGTAGGGTCGGTGCCCAGTAGCTGGTCTACCTGGGCACGCACTGGGGTGTACTCGTTAAACCATGCCAGTGATCCGGACAGGGCACAGGCCTCGGGGGCCTGGGCATCAGCATTGCAGCTTCCCCAATCCCTTCTACGCCTAGTTAAAGACCCTAACCTGTCATTATTCCTTCCTCTCTGAGCACTTTTCTGCTCCTTCATTGGTTGTTGAAGAAGAAGCCTCACACCCTTTTTAAAAACTCATCCCAACCTGGTCTTGCCTGTGATTAGGACTGACTCAGAAGCAAAAAGGCTTGCTGAATCACTGCCACTTCCTAGAACACCCTAGCATTTTCATAATTAAGGCCTCCCTTCCACATGTTGAATCACTCCAGCCTGGGATCTGAAATTAGGGTGCGCCCCAGCTGCAAGGAGCTATTTAATTAACACACCTTGGTTTTCGCTTTACTGGGGCTCCGGGAGCACAGGGCTCTTCCTGCTGTGCTCCTCCTGTGGCCACATCCTCTGGAGAGAAGGAAGTACGAACATCTGCGCTGGCATGAGACCAATTTCCTCCTGTTCGCCTTGGCATAAATATTTCAGAATTCAATCACACGTACTCTTGGTGTTGTAATGGTGTTTTGTTTTGTTTTGAAGATACTTCCCTTTCAAACAAGCTTTAGTTAAAGCCACTGGTTCTATTCCATTTTAAAAACAGGGAATGTCCTTAGGTTGAGTGTCAGTCGCTGAAATACTAAGAAAGTTTAAAATGACTTACCAGTTATATAAAAGCTTTCTTGGACATATATTCAAAGTAAACTTTACATGTGAAGGTGACGAAAGACTTACGGTTTTCCGATCCTGACGGGGCCCCGTGCTGGCTGTCTTACTTTGGGATCGGAGTTTGCTCCTCAATCACAAGGGGCCATAGCTGTGTCAACAGCAGCGCAGAGGTAAGCTTCAAGCGAGAGAATCTGTGGAGGCCTCCTCCGGGTCAGCTACCCTACCAAGGGCTGTCCGCATTGATATGCTTAAAATTAGTCTGAATACTTAAACAAGTTAATGCAAATGTTGGTTATTGTAAGTTGTGTGAGAGAAGTCTGTTTAGCTCTCTGAACTTAATTTCTTTATCTGTGAATCCAGAATAGTGCCACCAAACTCAAAAGGTGTGTCAGGCTCACACAAATGTATAGAAGTAAAGGTGTTAGGTAAAACTTATAAAGCAGCTTATGAGTGTTAGATATTATTATTGATGTTGATGATAAACCTTTAAATGGCTGCTTACAAATGACTTCGACAGTCTTCCTAAAGGGATCTATCTTTCCAATCTGGGTGGTGATATAGTCAATGACAGTGTGGCAGGGTATCTTTGTATCCTTCTATCCAACCCGGACTGTAGATACACCCTCTGATTAAACCACATTGGCAATTTCGAAGGGACTCAGAGCTCAGACCGACACTGCTGGTGAGTCCCCAGGGCTGCCATCCCAAATTTTGGAGGTGGAGCTCTCATCCTCTGAAAATAGGTGTGAGTGTTTTTCATGGTGTTTGTGTTGTGTTTTTAGAACCACACTGCTTTGAGATCTTTTATCTTAAGAATCCTAATATTTGTGAAAGAAATGAAAGTAGCCATTCTTGTACTATTCATTCTACAGAGAATAGTTTGTACCATGTGAAGTCAGCTCAAAAAATCTTAGGTTCCCCCCAGAGTGTGCCAGGGTCCCTGCTCACTTTCTTATTTCTAATTTCGTCCTATTTGGGTCTTCTCTCTCTCACCAAATTAATCTGTTGGCAAGTCATGATTATTATTCATACATTACTTAATATATATTTCTGCCTTTCTTTCCCTAAATGAATTTGGCCACATATTACTGTATCTGATCATTCCTGTAGCGTTCCAAACAATGTTGCTGTCTCCCTTCGACCTTTCTTCCACAACCATCCTGGAGTCAGAGTTAGCCTTCTGGAGCCCTGCTTGGATTGTGTGCATCTCCAGCTCTGTAACGTTCAGTTGCCTGCAAGACAAACTCCATCCTCTTGACCTTTCTGCTTACTGGCTCCACGGCCCAGCCCCGGACACCCTCCTGCCCTCCTCCGGCTCCCTCTCATACATACCCAAGCTCCTTCCTTTCCCCGTGCACCTCTGCTCATATTATTCCTCTATGTGACATGTCCTCCTCCTTCCCTTTTCCAACTCACCCACTCACAGGGAATCGTGAGCAACCTCAACTTCCTCTGCAAAGTCTTAGAGACCAGGACTGAGTTTTACAGGTCTTTAAACCTCCTGCAGAACCTTGTTGGGACCAAGCTGATGAATCTAGAATTATTTGGTGTTCTTTCAGCTAGTTCATCTATGTGGTCAACTGGGTCTTTCTCTAAGCCTTCTGGCCTTTGCTGTGCTATCTCTGCACAAGCTTAAGTACCTCATAGAGCCAGAAGTGCCGGACATTTGCTGGTTCTTGTCTATTCTCCCTCTTTTTGGCAGGATCAATCTTCACTCTGTTCTGACTTTGTTAAGTTACCACTTGTTAAATGGAGCATACTGTGCAGGGATGTGAGCTGCAATTGGACTGCAGACCACAAGAAAAATCGAGATAGAGAAGCTTCTCACTCACAGGCCCTGAGGCCCGTACACAGCACAATTCGAGGGGCCATGAGGGGAAGTCAAGTCAGGGCACAGACAGATGGAGAGGCAGGACTCGGGGCACCTGTCTTTATCAGGGTCCATGGATGGGTGCTTTGGGGTTCTTGGACTAAGGTTGGACAAGGTTTGGTAAGCTCCGTGGGGGTCTAACGTCCGGGGCACATCCGGGGAAGGCCCTGGGACGCAGGGGGACTGTTTATCACAAAGCCAGCCGACTGCTATTTGGGATGTGTGCTTGCATGAGAGGCTACGGTCAGTTGAAAGGCCCCTACAGGCCAAACAAAATAGATGCTGAGGCAGCAGGAGCCTGCAGTAGTTTAGCTAAACCCTTGACAATCCCCCAGGCTGATAAACAAAATTATTTTCCCATTCATTACTAAACTGAAGGAGCCAAGAAGAAATCCTTAAAAAAAAAAAAAAAGACAACAACAGGTGTTCATTCCCTGTTTCTCATGAACATGTTGACTCTGCTCCTTCCTAAAGCAACTGGAGCACTTTTTCGGAAACTCAAAGGTTGTAAATGACTCTTAAGAATGAAAACCCCATGGGGGCGCCTGGGTGGCTCACAGCTCAGAGCCTAGAGCCTGCCTCGGATTCTGTGTCTCCCTCTCTCTCTCTGCCCTTCTCCTGCTCACACTGTGTCTCTGTCTCTCAAAAAATAAAAATAAAGACATAAAATTATAAAAAGATCTTTAAAAAAAAAGAATGAAAATCCCATGAAAAAAATTCTGTTCATGATTTTAAATTTCTTGTACCATTTATATAGCCAGAAATTTGCTGGCTGTTGAGAGAAAATTCTTCCAAGCCTCCATATGCTTGTGGATATAGAGGGTATGATTATTATTAAACATTTTGCCTCTGTTTGGGATATAAACAAAAAGTAGTCCCGATTACTATAATGAATTCTAATTCATACCAGCTTCAGAAAATAAGTTGCCATGGGAATTAACAACAACAGAGGAACTTAGAGACAGGTGAACCTTTAGGAGCTGGTGAAGGGAGGTTCCCTTTGCCCCTATCATTTTCATCGCTATTCCTGACAACAATTTTTTTGTTTTATTTTGTTTTGTTTTCAGGGGAGAGACAGACTTGAGCATGGAGCTCGATGTGGGGATCAATCTCACGACCTGAGCTGAAATCAAGAGTCGGACGCTCAACCGACTGAGCCACCCAGGCACCCCTCCTGACGATAATGTTTTTTCATAATATTCTAACACGCCACTTGAATGGGAGGCAGGGTAATTTTCTGGTACTTCTTCCCTAAATGACTTGATCAGACTTGAACATGATTGTTCAAGGGCAGGGAAAGACTCAGCTGTGTATTCAGACTTGTCTTACTAGTTTAATGCTTATGGTTAATATATATGGGCTTAGGAATTTACTTTGGTGCATTACAGTACTCATAAAATAGAATAGAGACATTAATAGTGTTTGATGCGTTTCTGAGTTCAAAATACATCTAAACATGCTGTGATCACAATCAGTGAAGACCATCCATTGTCTCTTGTGTTGAGAAAAGGGGTCTCTCTTTTCTCACTTTAAAAATTTATGGTAAAACATACATAACATAAAATATACCATATTAACCATTTTAAGTGTACATTCTAAAGCACATTTACATTATCTTGCAACCAACACCACCATCCATCTCCAGAACTTGTCTTAATTAATCTCAAAATGAAACTGTTAAACAATTACTCCCCAAAGCCCCCTTACTAGGCCCTGGAAATCATGACCCTAATGTCTGTCTCTGTGGGTTTGACTGCTCCAGGTGCCTCACTAAAGTGGAATCATCAGTATTTGCCTTTTTGTGGCTTATTTCACGTAGTGTAATATCCTCAAGTTTCATTCATGTTGTAGCATGTGTTAGAATTTCCTTACTTTTTAGGTCAAATAATATTTCATTGTAGGTATGCACCACATTGTTTATTAATCCACCTGTTAATGGATACTTGGGTGCCTCCCACCTTTTGGCTACTGTGACTAGTGCTGCTATGCACGTAGGTGTTCAAATATCTATTCAAATTGAAGTCTGTTTCTTTAGGAAAAGGCAGGGCAAATGGGAACAAGTTATGCTTTATTGAGTTATTGTGACTCAAAATTGCCCTAAACCCATTTTTCGGGTTTTAAAAAGTAGATATCACAATTACTAAGGAACTGGAAAAATTAGAGTGGACTATATTAGGTGACTTCTACCCTCCCCCCTTACAACATAAGGGAAGTAAAATCAAATAACACTGAATATTTACAGACTTGACCTGTTAATATTAGATGATGATTTTTAAAAATTTCAAATAACAGATTCACCTACACATACAGATTAGTGTTGAGTAAGAAATAACATTACTCACCATGGCAGTTATGGTCCAAGATAGTGAGCTTTCAAAATCCACGTGACGGAATACTTAAAGAAATCCAAGGGAAAACCTAAATAGGAAACTCGTGAGAAGCCGCTGACTATAAGCATGAGATTATAGAAGTTTGCTAATATTGCTTACTATGCTATTTCAGAAAGGAAATAGCGTATGTTTATGTGTGAATTTTTGGTTGTCATTCCTTATGGTTACCCGAACAAAACAACAGTTGCTAGATATCTACAAATTGGAAATACAAATCCAGAGCAATGGAAGCAATGAGGTTTTTCTGAAGGGATAAATGTGGTTGGTTAGGTGTAGAGGTTTTTAAAGAAATGCCCCACCATCCCGGAGGGAAGCCACAGGGATGGGGACGATGCCGCGCCCTGTAGTTACCCGTGGTGACAGCAAGATGGCAGCAGAGAAAGAGGCTTTGCACATCTCTGGGCTCTCCTCCGGTTCTAGTTCTGGTTTCTGAGAAAAAGTTCAGCCAGTTGTAACATCAAGGAGTAGAAAAAGTCTTTGAGAAGTTATTTAGCTTCCCAGATAAATAGAAGAAGCCAAACTAACCACTAGTCTCAGGTCTTTTTCTGACAAAAGACTGCCATCTTTCATGATTTAGCTTTTTGTTTCTGAAGGCCCCTAAAAGAAACTATTTCACACTGTGCACTTTCTGCGGTGCTCTGGTGTTCCTGCCTCACCCAGTTGGTTCCATTCTGTACTGTTTTTTGTGTTTTGTTTCTTTTTAGTTTTTTGTTAATGCTTATTTGTTTTTGGTGGGGGGAGGGGCAGAGAGCTAAGGATATAGAGGATGGAAGTGAGCTCTGCACTGACAGCAGAAAGCCGGATATGGGGCTTGAACTCACGAGCTGTGAGACCCTGACCTGAGTAGAAGGAGACGTTTAACAACCGAGTCCCCCACGTGCGCCCACACTGTACTGTTTTGTGATGTGACCACCTTATACACATCTGCCCTCTACATTGTGACCCTCTAAGGGGCTTAGACGGTGCTCTGCACAGGGGAGGAGCTCAACAGATGTGTTTTTTAAAATGGATAATGAAACGGTAAATATTATTAAATATTTTTGTAAGATACTTCACAAAATTGATCATGATAGCCATGCCATTAAGATGGAAACTTGTGACTTGGATGTGGCTAAGTACATTTATCCTTAAAACGCCAAACTCAAGTCATGCTGGTGGATGGACTGACGTTGAGCTGGGAGGAAATCTTGGGTGGTGTTCCATATACAACATTTTTATTGGCTTAAGTAACTATAGAGAAAGCAGGTTAATTAAACCGACACATGACATAAAGTTGGAAGGATTTGTCAAACTGAATACAGGGCTCAGAAAGATCTGAGGGATGGGCCAAAATCAGCAAGATGAAATTGACAGGGAAAATGTGGAGGCCTGTACTTAGGTTGGAAAAATCCACGTGACAGGTACTACAAATTTTGACGGGGTGGGAGGCAGGGGCAGTGAGAAGAGAGAGGGAGGGGGAGCACTCTGAAAACTTGGAAATAGCACAAATGTTAACGGAGGGTGGTGGTTCGACAAGTTATGGCTCCATCATTCTGTGGAATATTGTACATCTGCTAAAAAGAACAAGTTAGATCTATACATACTGAGCTGGAAAGATTTCCAAGAGGTGTTACTAGATGAGAAGCCATCACAGAAAAAAGTAATGCCAACTAAAGTGGTTATGTGTGTGTGCCTATGTATCTACATACACATCTGTTGTAGAAAAAAGACTAGAAGGATGTACCTCGAGATCTTAATACTGATACCTCTGAGTAGGGCTATGAAATGAGACTTTCACTTTTGACTTTATATACTTCTCTATTTAATTTTAAGTGCAAATGTATTTGCATATTAATTCTGTAATTACATAAATCATCTTGTAACTGAAAGTGAGCAAAGGTGATGAGGCTGTGAAAAAGCTCACTCAAAATTAATGTGTAATAATGTGTCTAGAACAGTCACCCCGATGCTGGGCAGTGCTGGAGTGCTGCACTTAGTGCTGGGCACGATTCCCCTCTTGGGGGGCCCTGAGGGGGAGCCAAGAAACTCCTGTCATATGTACCACTGCTTGACTCCCAGAGGTTAGAAGATGTGTTTTATTCTTTCTTATTTGCTTGTACCTAGTAGCTTGGTACACAGTAGTTGCTTAATACTGAGTGAATCTATGAATGACTGACTCAGAAATGTGGAGCTACATAGCTGGAAAATAAAGTTGGGGTTGAACTTGTATCGGTTCTCAGCTCTTTAAGGTTCTAAGGTGGAAAATAGACTTACTTTGGGTCCACCAGAGGGCAGAACAGATGATGGAGAGATAGCCTTCTAAATAGGCAGATTTCTGCACAATAGGGAATTCTTCTGAAGGCCTCCAGCCCCAGGCGGTCTGTACTATCCCCTCCTTCTTTGGCCTCATCTCCTCCCATTCTCTCCCTGACTCTGGTGTCTCGGCCTCTCTCTTCCTGGATGACTCTTCCCTGGGATATCCGTTTGGCTTGCTCCTCCATTCTCGCGGTCTCTTAGCGGAGCAGCCTTCCCTGAGCACCCTGTATCAAACAGCAGGCCGCGCTGCCCCAGCCCTTCCTCGGTCCCGCGTGCACTTTTCTCTGCTGCACTTATCTGCAGCATGTGTAACCGACAGGCATTTGTAGTCTGTCTCCTTCAACTCGAAGGCAGAGATTTTGTTTTGTTCGCGGTCCCAGTGCCCAGTAGTTCCTGGCACTCAGCTGGTACTTGGTAAATATTGGCTGAGTAAATGAATAATTCGAGATGTGCAGGAATAGAATAGAGTGTCTCTAGAAGTCAGGACTCCTTAACCCTATCAGCCCTGGGGGAGATGGGGAGTCCCTATAGTGTTGGCTACTAGCTTCAGGAAGTAAATGCACTGGGAGAATTCTAGAAGTCCAACCCACACCCTTTGTGCGACAGGACTGTTGTCTGCTATTGGCCTTTGCGTATGACAGGTGATCTCCCGGAGAGGCACCTCCCTGGTCCACTCACGAGGAAGACCACTATCTGAAGGCCTATGACTGGCACGGCATCTGTGAGGATTCAATGAGAGCATATACATGAAACAGTTGGTAATAGAGACTGAAAGTTGGCTAGTTTTTGTCCGCCTGAATCCATTTATAAAGCATATGGTATATGGTTCTCTATAAAAAATATTCTTAAGTATTTATGTATAAAATGCTCTGAGGTTCTTGGGCTGAAGGTTCCTCTTACTGAAAAGCCAGAACCATCCTTGGCCAGTGGGGGTAGAGCCCCTGAGAGGCCAGGCAGGCAGCAAGCCCCCCCCCCCCCGCCCAGGGACAGGCTGGCCTGTCGGGCTTATTTCCCACAAACACGGGCAATAAGGGATGCAAAGCAGCTTCATAAGACCAGCTTTGATTACATACAAATAACACAGAAGGAACATCTTCTACGAGAGACACTTTATAGAATTTTTCTCATGCCTCGAACTTCACCATGAGTAACGTTTTTGAGTATTGGCTCCATGATTCTTCTAGGAGCCAAAGTGGTCATGTTGAACCCAACTCAGGAGTTCTCCAGGTTATAGAGCCAGTCTGCACATCATACTGCATGTGTGTTTGTTCAAAACCAGTTGGAGGGGAGGATGCAGTTGGACAAAAATACTCTTTCTCTCTCTCTCCTGTCAATCTTTCTAGTGACAGAGGCTTTTCTTTAACTGCGCAGAAGAATCCCAGAATGGTGGACAGACACCCTGGTAACTTACCCCGTTGGTGTTTTGAAATATAAAATGTTAACATAGAAAACTGGCTATAGGTTAAATTAAAATCTGCTCTTCTACTGAAAACTGTAATAGATTTTAAATACTTTATGAATTATATTTTAATATTTAAAATGACATTTGAGACATTACAAAACTAGTTACAAGCATGTAATTAAAGCTACGATTTATTATTACAAAATGTTTTTACAAAGCTATTCTTGGCAAATGAAAAACGTTTACCCTCATTAAAGAATGTTGAGTACCATTTTTTGGAAACAATGTCAAGTACAATGATAATATTAGGGTTCAATTTGTCCTATAGAACACCTAAATATTTACCTAAACTCTAGTTTCTATTTAAAAACAAATGTCTATCAATTCTCTTTTCACTTAAGAAAATTGGCTGCTAAAGACAGAAGCAAACTTTTAAAGTAGATGAAACTCATTTTTAATCATTAGAATTTAGACTCCATCTAAATTCTTTAAAAACTTTTTTCCATCTATTCTTTAAAAACAGTAACTATCACTCCCCCCATTTTGTTCTGCACCATTAAATTGTACTGTGGCAATAGAATATTCCCAAGCAACCTCTTTAAATCTGTGTTCCTACTATTTACTGCAGTAACGGAAAAGGCAAACATTGTAAAGAAGGTGTGTTGAGCCAGCCTTTAGTTAGTAGTAGCTGGTGGTCCATCCAGTCTGTATTTCTCATGCAAAATCACACCTAAATTTTTGAAATAAGGCCCTTCACTAATACAAGCCACCACTAAGAACTTCTAGATTTTTCACATGTGAGAGGCTGAAATGCTTTTCTGTGCTACATACCACAATTAACACAGTCAACAGCCTCACCGTGGCGCTGCAAAGTACTCATAATTGAAAGGCTGTGTTTTAAATTCAACGATAGTATCTAATTGCACACTGTTTAGAATCAGAATCTGAGCCTTTGAAATCGGGTGAACATATCATGTTTTCCAGAACATCCTGCAGATCAAAAGAACATCTATCCCATTTTAAAGTTTTCACTCAAAAAAGCATGACCGAGTTTGAAGTGTTAGATACCCCTCATTGTTACAGACGAAAACTCCCCAAGGGAATAGAAGAACCAAGAATCTCTAGGTTCACCTTTAATTCAGAGAAAAGGCCAAAGGGATCCCTGGGGGGGATCAAACAGAGCTTCTCAGCATCCTCTTTAGAACCCGGCATTTCTCTCCTTTCCCCAAAGAAAGAGAAAGAAACGCTGATGTCCTTTGTTTAAAATATGAGACAGCCTCCACCCACAACCCCGACCAGACCGGCACGGGGTTTCACTGTAACTAATTTTAGTAAAAATCAGTATAGGCACAGAATTATGCCTTTGTTTTCAAGCTTTAGGAGAGAGGAGCTGTGTTGGAGGCATCTGGAGTTTCACTGAGATCCAGAGCAGTGTCAAATGGTTGCATTTAAGATAGGAATCTGTGTCTTGGGAAATGCTGGTGACTGCGCCTGACAGGAGAGTGCCTGTGCCTCATCCTTTCCAGCCTATCTCTTATCCACTGGCGGGGCAATGTGTTAAACTGGTTTTTTGGACTTTCCAGAACAATATCTAATTAGCAAATAACACAATTCAGTGACATTTAGCAGGATGCAAATTCCAGACACAGCGATCATGAAAACCGTAAAGACAGTCTTTTCCGTGGGTCTGGAGACAAAGCAGTCGACTGTGTTGGGACAAGGCCATGCATTGCATTTCACCAAGCGCTGCATGGAGAACCCATCATACATGATATAGAAGACGTACATGAAGACGGCCTCAAAGATGACCCGGAAGAAGATGCTGCTGGTGTAGGTCCACCACAGGGACCCTTCGATACGGACCTTCTGGCTTTTGATCTCTTCAATGTCCTTAAATTCATTCTTTATCTCTCCCTTAATGAACTTTCTTTTCTTCTCGTGTCTCCGGTATGCAACATGCATGGCTACCAAGAGAGCCGGCGTGGACACAAAGATCAGCTGGAGAGCCCAGAGTCGGATGTGAGAGATAGGGAAATAGTGATCGTAGCACACATTCTTGCACCCTGGCTGTAGAGTGTTGCAGACAAAATCAGCTTGCTCATCTCCCCACACTTCCTTTGCGGCTACAACAAGGATCATAATGCGAAAAATGAAGAGGACAGTGAGCCAGATTTTCCCAATGCTGGTAGAGTGCTTGTTGACACCCCCTAGAATGGTCTGCAGTGTGCTCCAATCCATCTTCTCCTCCGGGCAGTCTGCACTGGAAAAGGCAAAGCGAACACAATACAGGAGTGACTAGTCAGGACGGAATTGGGGAGATTTCTCTGGGTCCTGGGGAAGGAAGCACTCTTAAATCTCTTGAGCAAATACCAACTCTTACGCAACCTCACAAAAAAAAGATGAAAACAAAGCCAACCTTGCTTGCTGTAGGATTAGATGTATAGTTCCTGAACCACCGGGAACATGTTTATATGTGTTCTCTAATAAAGAGCAGCTATTCCTTGGAATAATTCACCCAGTGTTTAGCATGTAATAAAGATCTGGGGGGTGGAGGAGGAGCACCACAAGCAAAAGTACTTGCTAACTTAAATGCACTAATTAGTGCTGACCGAACTCTCTGCACGAGTTACTGAGCACTTGAAGGAGACTCACCTGTTCCATCTGCCCGCCAGCCTCAGGTTTTGCCTGGGACCACTGGGATGGATGCTGGCTGAGGCCAGCCCTGCCTTAAAGGCCAGCAGGCCATCTCCCTGCAGAGAGCCACTCTCCTTAAAAATACTTCAGTTCACTTTCATGGATTTGAGACGTAACAGTGTTACCGATGGCAAAGTTTACATTTGAGGCATTCCCAAGTTAAAATTTCACAAAACGCTTCCCTTCCTTTTTCTATATGAAAAGGAGCAGGTTAGAATTAGTTTTGCTGGAGGAAAGCCAGTAGGCATGGATTTTTGTGTGTGAATGGGCAGTCCTCACTACCACCGTGGGGTGGGGGCTGATCTGCTCGGTTAGTACTGAGGGATACAGCTGTTTGGTGATGGTTGTAACTGTGCTTTTTTTGGGGGGGCTATGGTTTTAATTTAGAAGCATTTCTAAAGGTGCACACTAAGAAAAATGACAGCAAATTTAACCCAGTGATTCCCCAGTCACGGTCCTACAAGGTGAGTCACTATACTGAAGTTCAGAACCAAAGCCTGCTGTGGTAACATACTACTCATCGCAAAGGGATTTGGAGAAGCCTGTGGTCAATCTCCCATGAGACAGGGCCTTCTCTTCATCCCAGGAGATGAACTGCCTTCCTTTATCCAAAGTTACACCCTAACTCTCTCAATCAACCCCTCATGTAAACGAGATTCCACCTTTCCACAATTTGGGTGAGTAATTGGTTTTCCACCCCTTCTAAGCCGGTAGCGAATCCTCCTTCTTCTCTTACTTAAAAGCATAATGCTGTCCCCATTTGGAACAAGTTGGGTCCTGTTTCCTCAAGGACTTCCTAAGCAAGCTTGGAATGAATGCCTTTCATCACTGTGCCTCATCTTGGGCCCTGCCACAGGGCACTGGGATCTGGCTGAAGCGGTCCGATGCCATGTCGGTCAGAGGAGGCAGGAGAGACAGGGAGAAGAGTCACAGACACAAAAACTATGTAAGACTGAAATATGCCCGAGAAACACTCAGACCTACTCAGCTTGACAAAGGGACATATGGACTGGAGGAAATTGGGGTTTATCCCGCCCAGACCCTTTAGATACAGTCTGTCTGGGAGGTCCTTAGGTGAGCCAAAACTCACCCTTCAACCAAACAATATTATGAAATTAGACGGTCTGGTTCTTCATTAGCACTAAGTGGAAAGCAGAGCACTTACTGAAATGCACTGTCCCTGGCTTAAATCAACACATCCCGGCTAAAAATCTAGGGGTGGTGCTTAGGCGTTGGCGGCTTCCGCACTCCCAAAGACCACAGACTCTTTTATAAACCAGTCCAATCACCATCAGTTGAGAAACATATTGTTGTTTCCTAAAGCTCTTGGTTGAGTTGCAAAGACCCTTTTAGGGAGAGGAGCAAATTAAAATGTGCTCCGCAGGAGAAAGAGGGGTAGTGGCCAAGATGGACTAAGCAAGCAGGATGGAAGTGTCCTCAATATTCAGGTCGTCCAGGGAGCTACCCTCCTGCCTTTCTTGACCCGGCCGATGGGTCATGGGCGGGTCCCTACCTGGCCCACGCCACCCAATGATTGTTTGGAGTTGTGCCAGAAGTGAGCTGAGGAGTTGCTTCAGTTCTTAGGGAAGGCACCCGGTGAATCTCAGGTTCCAGAAAAGGCAAAAGGAATTCTTTACCCCTTTACTTTCTCAATCCTTACTTTTTGGATGGTTGACCTCTCCACAGAGCACCCCCAGCCCCTCACAGGTGTCTGTTATTGTGACTGACTTAGCACACTAGGTTTGAAAGAAGCTCAAAGGACTCCTGGGGACACGGCTGTCACCACACATCTCAAGACAGTCCCAAGTAAACGGTCATGGTCATAGGTGTCCGGCTGTCAGAAAGCTCGGAGGAAACGCACCTTTGGGCTTATTTCTCCCTGCCCGCGAGGGAGCCCTGCGGGGCTAAGGCGCCCGCCCTGCAGAACAGGTTCCTCGTTTGTAAGCAAGTGCGCTAAAAGCTTTCCTTCCAGCCGTTCAGCGCCGCCTGGAGACGCACGCTCTGGGACGTTTGGGGGAAAAGAGAAGCAACCAGACTAAACCAAAGATGCAAGCTGCGTGCAGTTAATCTGTCCGGACCTCGACCCCAGCGATTTACTTCGCGAAGTCAGCGCGAGGAGGTAAAGGTCAGTTTCCTCCTGCAAAGGCTTCCGGCTTGGCGGACTACGCTGGGCTTTCCTCCCGAACCAAACCTGCAGCCGGAGAGAAACTTCAGGCGGCGGCAGCGCGGGCATTTCGGCGGAGAGAGGGTCACCGACGGTCTCCGCGCCCCTCCCCTGAGCGCCCCTTCCCTCCGCTCCCCTCCCCTGCATCCCGGTCCCCTCCCCTCAGCGCTCCTCCCCTCCCCTCCGTCCCGCTCCCCTTCCCTCCAGTCTCCTCCCCCGCCCCGCGCCGAACCCGATCGCCGGCCCCGGGGTGCGGTTAATCCCATCCTCTTCTCTGGCGCTGCTGTAGATCTGGTCGGAACAGCCCGATCTGAGTTTCACAACCCGGCGGAGAAACTCCCTCATTCAGACCCCGCTCTCGGCCGGCGCCTCCCGCTCCAGGTCCTGCTGTTGCGACTGCCAGGCACGGGGACCGCGCAGGGGCCTCGGTGCGCGCCGCGTCCAGCTCGGGGGATGTGGGTTCCCCGGGCGCGGCCGTCCCGGGGTCCTTCCTGGCGCCGGTCCCCCACCCTGGCCATCCTAGTGTCCAATCTGGCGCCCGGTCCCCCAGCCTAGCGCGTTCCGCGGTCCCTCCAGGCGCCGGCCCCCCACCCTGGCCGTCCCAGGGCGCCGAGAGTCGGGCGCCGGCCTCATCCCTGCGAACCGGGCGCACCTGCGGCGCGGCCTCACCTT
>NC_043703.1:77432952-77455420 GCF_006229205.1 Suricata suricatta | reverse complement strand
AGCCTTCGGGCCCCCCACCCCCCGTCGCCCCTCAAGGTCCCGGAGAGCCCGGGCCGCGCCGTGTCCCAGCACCCCGAGCGCCTGGGCTTCCCCGGGTCCCCGCGCTCCCCTCCGCGCGGGGCCGAGCGGTGGGAGGCTGCACCCCGTGACCCGGGAGGCTACAGATCCCCAGGAACTCGGCTCCCCGCACTTGGAGGATGGGTGGGGTTAAAGGATAGTTGTTGTTGCCATTATTTTTACTTCTGCTTTAGTCCAAGGAGTCCCACTGTATTTAAAGCCCTGCTTTACTAGTTTTCTAATTATTGGGGAAACGGGCGTTCCCAGCGGTTTGATGACTGCGGCTCAGGCCGCGGAGGCTCCAGTGCCCGGTGCGGTCCTCCGCGGCAGCGGCGGCGCAGGGTCGGTTCCCTCCCGGGAACCCGGGTTCCGAGGGGCCAGTGGGTGGCGCCCCAGGGCTGGCCAAGCCCTTGCTTCTTTCGCCCCCAGAAGCTCGCAGGCAGACTCAACCAACGCCTCCTCGCATGGTGAGGGCTAGGGCTGGAGATGGGTGGGGGACAAGTCTCGCTCTCGCCAGGGCGTCTCCGTGGGCCCTGGAGGTGGAGGTCCTTCCATCCGGACTCCACAGGGGGTGCTCCACCTGGGCCCTGCCCGCGTCCCCCTCCTCCCACGGTTGAGAAATCCCAAGGCAGTTACTCGATCGGGGGTGGGGGGGCGCGACCCAGAATATTCAGAAAGTAAAGGGAGTAGGAACGAAGTCTACCCACCCCTTCTCCCCCTGCACACGCGCACGCCGTGAAAGGGAGCGGATTCTGGGCCGCTTAGTTCGCCCAGAAGCTTGATCTCGGAATAGGAAGTCTTGGAGTTCACACTTCGTTGGGTATTTTGATGTCTCGAGATGCAGATGGACAAAAAGGGGATATTCACAACTCAAGTGGACGGAGAATTAAAACTGTTAGAGCAGGGCGCTTTGGGGGAATAGTGTCAAGCGTTGGCGGTGGTCACTACTCAGGTAGCTTGATTCCGGATTCCTGCGAAGCGCAGCGGTGTGGACGGGCGGGCAAGCCTTCATGCTCACCTTTACTTAGGTCAGTTTTATGTCAAGCATAGATGATGATTCATCCTGACAGAGCAGATCTAGGCTCAGAAATGGATTTCCCATGATTGTCACCATTAGCATGAAAGCATTGACTTTTCCTTGTAAAACTGGTGCGCCATTGTCATGGGCCAACTCAGGCCATTCTTGCATGGGCAAACGTGAGTTCTTTCCCGCGGTTGTTACCCGACCTTCCAGCTCTGAGTCTTAGTCTATGAGGGAGTGTCTCTTCATGAAGAGACACAGCCCCAAGAGTTGCCAGAAGCCCTTACATGGCCCATCTGGGAGACGTGCTGAATCGGCTTTTTAGAAATTACAAGGCAAAGCCGGGTGGAGTGGAGGAATGAGCCTCCCCGGTCTGAGCGCGCATCAGAGTAGAGGGAGGAGGTGTCTCCCGGTGGACCGCGTAGGCGGGGTGGTCGTTGTAGACCGGGTGGTGGTTGTGGAGCTGGCCCGTGGTTCTTCCCTCCAGTTATTTTTTGGAGCAGCGCTGGTTAGGAACAACGTGTTAGAGCCCTCCTTGGGTCAGAATGAAGGGTCCAGAACCATTTTAGGAAGCCTATCGGTATAGGTGGTTTGGAGACTGAAAGTTGACTCACTTTCCCCTATTGAAAAATTTCACCCTAGATTTTAGTGTGTGTCTCCTGATTATAGGTTGCTGCTCAACTTCCTTTTCCTTGTTTTCCCGGACTTACTCTCTTGATTTGCGTAATTAGTGTGCGTTGTTGGCCAATTGTATATCACAGCAGCTCCTATTTGGGGCTATTTGGCTAGACTCCCTGCAGCCCTCAAGTCTTAACCTGATTTTATTATGTTTCATGTGATTTGTGTTGCTTTTCTGTATTGGTGTTTTCTTCTTTACCAGACTTGAGTTTCTCTAAGACAGAACATCTTAAATATATATTTTTGTGTCTTCCAGAGTAGAGGAGAAGAGGTAAGATGGAAAAAAGTTTGGATATTTGAAGTTATTTCCACATGAGTTTAGCTTTACATACAATGAGCAGATCACACCACAAATTAATAGTTTTGTAAATCCTGTAATTATTTTGTGACTAGCATAATAATATTTATGTCTCTTTTTTCTTTTGATTAAAAGCATTACTCTGTTAAATGGAAACATTGAAAATAAGCCTTAATTTGTCCCCCTGTTTTTCCCTGGAGAAAGCTTTGTCCTCAACTCCAGCCTTCCCGGCACCCTGAGCATAGCAGATACCCAGCAGATGCTCCTTGATTGGCATACCTCTGTCTTCTTAACCTGCAGGCACTGAACAGTATAGAGAATGTTTTTTGACTTGGCTTTATGGGAAAAAATACCCCTCTGGTGTCGCCTGAACTAGTCTTGAATGAAACAATTCCCAGGGAAACTCGGGCACTTAGTGAGTAGCTATTGATGCTTAAGTGATGAGCTCTGTTACAGCCACACGTTGTCACTTTGGAGTGTCAGAGATACATATGATTAATATTTTTATGTACATGCTCAGTAGCAAGCAGGCAAATCCCAGGTGTTTATAACTGAGTTGAACTTTTATGCAGGTATTCAAAGTGATGCAGCTGTCAGGTTATAAGGTGAAATGTAATATTTGAAGCTATTTGGTATTTTAATTTGACAGCTGTTTTACAAATGAACCAGAAGGAAAGCAGTTGCTCTTGTGTAAGAAATTAGTGTGAGAAAAATGATATTTCTTCACATATTTTAATGGATGATTGCTTGCTAGCTGCCTAACGGGGCAGCCCCTGGATTCCCTCTGGGAAGGATGATCTGAATGTAAATAAAAACTGTCTCAGTTAAATTTCTCCTACAAATCATGTGTAGGAGATAGCAGGAAATATTTCAAGACAAGAAGAGACTTGGGGGAGAATGGAACCCCTGTCTGAAGTCTTGGCAGTTTTAGGGCAAGTTAGAATCATCGAATGCCTCTTAGCTATTAGTTATTAAGGTCATTAGTTACTGGTCTAGAGCCAGTCTCTTGACTTGGCTTTTGAAATATTCATCATGTTAATAATTGGCAAAAATTCCAGAATGTTCAGCCCCCCTCAAAATAGCATTTGGAAACTGAAGATATAATATACCCTTGGCATATTTTGGTAATTAATAATGACTTACATATAATAATGAGTTAAAAGCAGGAGTGATCTTAGTATAAGTCTTTTAAGTTTTTGTGAATAATTATTACAGGAGAATACCACTTCACTATGATTTCTCTCTGCATCATTGACCCACACCCTTATTTATGTATTCTGAAAATTGTTCATGTCAAATCACTTAAGGAAAAAAATCAGCTGTTCTATTCAAAGAGTTAAGAGAAAATATCCCAGACTTCAATAATTTGTTCTTTACTTTCAAATTAAAGCATTTCATGAAAATTCCAGCTTTTGAGTTGTGATGGAAACTGTTGTCTTTCCATTTTCCTCATCGATTCTTATATTCACACATAAAATATTTGGAGGAAATTCACATTGCTAGATGTGTCTCTGTGGCAAGGCAGTAGTAAAATAAGTTGGTTTCTTTTGTTTTACTGGATGAGCGTATGCTCTTACTTGCAAATACATCAATGTCAGTGTAGCTCTTTTACGATTATCTAAGCAGACGATAGAGAAATGACAAAGATGCTTCCTCATGCATTGTATCAAAGTACATTTGGTCAGAAATGAATGGAGAGCTGTAATTCCCTAGGCAAACCGGTGGAGAAAATTTATGTCTAGTGAATATGAAAATTAAATTCTGTAAGCTGTGATGGCTTATCAAAATGGAGATTCTGCATCATTCACAAAGGAACAAAGAGATTTCTACATTTTAGTTTGTGTTACAAATCATCTTAAAGAACTTTTAGAATAAGTGAGGGCCCTGTGAACACTCTTGAGTTGCTTTAGTAAAAACAATAACAGACATAGGTTTGACAAGGGACTATAGCGCGATTCCCGGGTATCTGATAGACTACCGCAGTTTTCTATGAGGTGCTAGACTAGAACGTCCTGAATTTAAGTTGGTCGCTCTCTGGAAGTCGTGATCAGTTTTGCTGCCGAGGTCTGAGTCAGGTGGATGTTCTCTGACTTAGAAAGCCCCTCTTCTGGAACTGGATGTGAAGTCTTTGGTCTGAGAATTCAGAACTGGCTTTGTGTGTTAGCTATTAGTCTAAACTTCTTAAGCCGTTTTGCAGTCATTTCTGTTTTGGGGGGGAGAGCTCTCCCATGCAATCTTATCCTTAAAAAAAAAAAAAAATCTCCGGGCCGGAAAAAAAAGGGCTCTTGCAATACCCAGAGGGTACAGTAGATGGCACTGGGAAGATTTGCCAGGAAGTTTTTGTAAAATGCACATTCTTGGAAGATAGTGGGAGATAAAAGGATAATCTTTTCTTCTAGTCCAGTGTTGCTTGTCCTGAGAAATAAGTTTCTTTTCTCCCCCTGCTCTCACCATATTAATTGAGATAGGACAGAATAGAAAATCAGAATGAATTGCTCCTACTTAGGGTTTAAGTAGCACTCTATGAAATGTTTCATGAAATATTTCCCGTGTTTTCATAACCATATCTGTACATGTGCACTGGACCCAACGTAAAATGTGCTTCTTGCTGCAGGTCCCTGTCAGAAAAAGTTGGAAAGTCACTGTTCTATTCTGTTTCCAGAGAAACAAACATATCACTGTGGTCCAGGTGAAGAGTATTGTTGCTGAAAGGAGTGATATCAAGGCCCAGAGAGCAGCCTCCTGGCTCTGCTGTGTCGTATTTGAGCTCACAGCACAGTCCCAGAGACGCTAAGCTGGTGAGAGTTAAAAACTTTAGTTCATGCTTGTAAATGACCTCCTCCCATTAGATCTGTTTGTTTCCCTGGCGTCTTCTTTCTGATCTGAGTGTGCTGTGTGAATGCCTGTGTCCTATCTGAGTGTGTTGGGTTTGTGGGATGGGTGAGAAGAAGCAAGAACATTTGGTTAGGTCTTTTACTAACTTAACAAAACTGTAAAAAAAAATTCATATAATGCTTTAATGTCCAGTATGCTCAAAAGTCATGGACCAGCCTTCTTAATGGATTATGTATTTAAAGAACCAGATGGAGACTTTTATTGCCAAGTGTATGGATTGAATTATTGTGCTCTGGGAAAGAGGAGTCAATAAGCAAAAGGTCTTTTATGATTTCTTTATTGCCTTTAAAATAAATCAGTGCTGGTAAGGAATTTAGCGTCTTGGGCTTTTCTCTTTAGTATTATGGGGTGTGTCATTAGCAGAGATGGTATTGGCCAATCTGGAGGATTATGGTATCATCATCTCAATCACCATGTGATGGGAAACATCCTTTTTTTTTTTCTTGCAGGCTATGTGATATTACATACTATGTTAGCAGGTGAATAGGCCTTGGAAAGATACAGTTCCTGCTTTTAATTTGCCAATTTGTAATGCATTTGAATGACCAATTTCAAGTGTATAATGTAAATGAAGGAATCTCTGGGCATAATCCAATGCAAAGGTTATTGTGTTAGTCATTTATCTAGAACTTGATATCCTGGAATGAGCCAAATGTTTTGTGTTTATTTTATTGCATAATTCTGAGGAAGGTATTTTTAATCTCTACAGATGTGAAAACTGATCTGTGATGTTCATATGTCAAATGAATCTATATGAGTCTGTAGAGATGATTTTTCTTCCCTCTTTTATATAGAAAGGTAGAGCATTGTACACCCTATTGTACACTTTGCTTTTCTCACTTAATATATTATGGAAATCTTCTTATACAAATAAAGAGCTTCCTTATAGCTTCATAGTATTCCTAATATGATTACATAATAATTTAATTAAAAATCCTGTAATTTTCCATGATGTTTTCAATCTTTTGCTATTACAAACAGCGTTATGGCTCTGTTTCAAATTTAAAAACATTTTTTAATGTTTTTTATTTATTTTTGAGAGATAGAGAGGGACAGTGCAAGCAGGGGAGGGTCAGAGAGAGAGGAAGATACAGAATCAGAAGCAGGCTCCAGACTCTGAGCTAGCCATCAGCACAGAGCCCGATGCAGGGTTCAAACCCACGAACCGTGAGATCACAACCTGAGCCCAAGCCAGATGCTTAACCGACTGAGCCACCCAGGTGCCCCTCTGTTTCAAATTAGAATATAGAAGGCAAAATACCATTATTCCTATGATAACAATAACAAAAAACCTGCTAAAATGAAAGTATATTGATGATTGTCAAAGAATAGTGGGCAGATTAAACTTTGTTGAACAGACTTACAGGAAGTGATGGTGAGCAGACAGCCGCAATTGCTTTCATGTCTGGAGGAAAACTCCCGATTCGTGGGAAGGTGGAGAAGTAGGCCTCCTGTAGATGAAGAGATTTATAGAATTGAGAAAAATCAGTCAAGACACTAATAGTAGTATGGGTTGCCAGACAGATTTGAATTTAGAAGTGCCTCGAATGCAAAAATAAATGGCTTGGCTTAATAATCAACTTCCCTTCCTCCTGTCCCTCCACTGCCCCTGCACAGTGTTACTGCAAAAGTGTCACTGTAGGCAAGGCTAGAAAACCAAGAATTACAGTTTCAAACGTTTTAAATTTTGGAGTGGTGCTAGAGTTGAAGTCAAAGTGAGCTCAAACTATATGATGCCTGTATCAAACAATGACAAGATAGAAGAGACTAGCCACTTCACAGTGGATGTGTAGGAAACTGAGGTTGGGCTGAATAAAAATGTCCTTTTTCTATCAGATATTAGAGGTACACTCAATTCAAAAAATTAAAAAAATTTTTTTAATGTTTATTTATTTTTGAGAGAGTGAGTATGAGTTGGGGAGGGGACAGAGAAAGAAAAGGAGTCACAGAATCCTTAGAAGGTTCCAGGCTCTGAGCTTTCAGCACAGAGCCCAACATGGGGCTTGAATTCACAGCCGTGAGGTTATGACTTGAGCTAATGTTGGACACTCAACTTACTGAGCCACCCAGATGCCCCTCAAAAAAAATTTTAATGTTTATTTATTTTTGAGAGAGAGACATAGCACAAGTGGAGGAGACACAGAACCTGAAGACAAAGAAAGGGACATAGAATATGAAGCAGTTCCAGACTCTGAGTTGTCAGCACAGAACCACATGTGGGGCTTGAACTCATGAGCTGGGAGATCATAACCTGAGCCAAAATCAGATGCTCAACCAACTGAACTACCCAGGAGCCCCCAGTGGTACGCTAGTTTAATTAACACTGTAGCTAAGCCCCAGATCAATTTGACTCGATAAATCTGAAAGATCAAATCCTCATTCTAGACACCTGTCAGAAAAAAAGACTTGCACTCACTGGAAAAACAAAAATAAAACACCCTTGGAAATTATTTTATATGCAAAATCAGCATTGAGTAAAAAATTATAAGACATGTGAAGAAACAGGAAAATGAGACCCATAATCAGGAGGAAAAAAACAGTCAATAGAAGCAGACTCACAAATAGGTTGGAAGGTAAAAGGATGGGAAAAATATATATTTTCCCAAATCATAGGGAAACCCAAGTGACTATATTATACAACAAATACCTCAAAACAAGGAAATTACCAGAATTAAAGAGACAAAATGATAAATTAAAGAGACAAATGTCTTTAAAAGGATCATTGCATCAGGAAGACATCAATCCTAAATGTGTATGCATGAAATAACAGAGCTCTAAAATACATAAGGCAAAAGTGAAAGCACCAAAGAGAGAAATGACAAATCCATATTCATAGTTAGAATAACTGAGCAATTGATAGAACATTACACAAAAATCAGCAAGGATATGGAAGACCAAAACAATATTATCAACTAACTTGACCTCATTTACCTTTATAGAACACTATGCCTGCCCAGCAACTACATATTATACATTTTTTAAGTTCATATGAAATGTTAGCTGAGAGAAGACATGCTGAACTATGCAACATGCCTCCATAAACTTCAAAAAATGGAACTCACAGAGTATATTTTCTGACCATTGCAGAATTAAATTAGTTATCTATCTACCTACCTATCTATATTTGGTATTTTCTATACCAGATGGGTAGAGAGTAAGTGATACATAAATGGGTAAAGGAAAAAATCATAAGAGATCCTTCATAAAAATAAAATGAGTGAAAATGAAAAAATTCAAAATGTGAAGGATGCACCTAAGCAGTGCTGAGATAAATTTTTACTTTAAGTGTATATATTAGAAAAAGAAGAAAAGTTTATACTTGATATCTACATTTCTACCTTAAGAAACTTGAAAAAAAGAAAAATGAAAGCTTAAGTAGAAGAAGGAAATAATAAAGATAAGAAATCAATGAATTAGAAATCAAATAATGGAAAAAATGAAACAAAGTTTAGTTCTTTGAAAATATTAATAAAATTGATAAACTCCTTATCTTCATCAGTTTGGGCTGCCATAACAAAATGCCATAGACTGAGTGGCTTTAAAAACAAATTTTTTTCTTCAGTTTGATACCGTGGAGCCTGAAAGTCCAAGATCAGGGTGGCAGCATATTTGGATTTTAGGTTCATAAAAATTACATTAAACATGTTATATGAAGAGGCTGATAGAGGACTTTTCTCACTGACCAATTCCTAAGATTTTTATTTTTCAGACAACATGTTATATCCTCTTTAATTCTCTTTGTCATTTATTTTTTCTTTGTGAATTACTGGTCCAAAATTTAAACTAAGATGTGGTGGTGGGGAGGGTCATGGCAAAGCAGTACATGGGGGAAGTTCTTGAAATCTGGATTAGAGTTCAGTACTAATCTCTTCCTCCAGATGTTTTACAAAGCCTTGTAACAAGTAGAGAAATTGGTAGTTTTGGGTTTTATTTCATTTACCATAGAAATATTAAGAAATAATAATACAGACAAGAGGAAAGAAGAGATAAGGATGTACTTTATAGCTATCTCTTCAGTATTTAGGGAAGACTTTTTAGGAATATATGTATTTTGATTTTAAAGAGATTTGGAAACATAAAAGATTTGCCCAGGTGACTTTGACTTCTGACAACATACGAGTAAGACCTATTCTAGAAGTTTCCTCTTCCTTCTTCAGATATAAGAATTCTCAACAAAATATTATTTAAAAATTGTGACAAATAACTAAGTGAAAGAAATGAAGACACGGAAGTGCCAGAAATGAAGAGTGTTCAAGACCAGCACTATGAGTAGTAAGTTAACCTATGGTTGCTGATAGGAGGGTGAATCTGAAAGTGGAACTTAGAGCCTCAGGTGGATGTCAGCTATGTCTAAAGGGCATTTATTTTTGCTTCTGGAAAGCAGTGATGGTAGGTGCAGTGTCATCAATCCAATCAAAGACTGAACTGATTTAAACTTGGCGTGGTGAGTGTTGCCTGACTTCAGGTTACTCTTACTCCTAGTAAGCCCTTGGAGGTCCAGACCAAAAGAGGGGGGGTATTTACAAAGGCCCCCAAATTCAATTTTCATTCTCTAGCCCCAGGAGATTGCCAGAAACTATATTCAGCCCCTTAGCCTCTCAACTTTGTTTTTGTTTGTTTGTTTGCAAATTGGCAAATGCCTTGTGAGCAACATGGTTCACTTTCCTTCTCATCTTTTCTGACCGGGATCTTGGGCTCTTCTGGCAGCTCTCTGAAGTCTTCACACATGTTTGTTCACATTGTTCAGTGTCTCTACATGTTCTCTGCAGTAGGGTTTGTCTTGCATAAACTAACCCACCATTACTTGAGCCAGAAATAATCTGCTCGATTACTTGAAACTATACAGTAGATAATGTTAAAAAATTCAGATCATACTTCCTAAATATGTTTTATAAATATAATTTGATAAGATTTTAGAAATTTTTATTACTTCAAATGATCTGTTATGTGAAACTTATTTGTGATAGTCTTCTAAGTTTTTCCTCATTGATGAGTACAAATTTTCTTTGAATCATGAGCTTTCATAGAAACAGTTGCTATTTTGATAAAATACATGCTTGCATATTCTGCTTTTAATGAAATGCCTTTTGAACATGACTTTTACCCAGTGGTTATGTACAATAAAAAGCCACTGTGGTTGTATGTCACTTTCAGCGGTGCTATTGTGAACTTTCTTGCACCAGGTCTGTGCACCAGGTGTGTGAGGGCAGAAAATGAGACAGGGCCTGGGAAAATGCCTTTAAGAAGAACTGAGGCTTGGTGTCCACACTGTCTTTGTGTTTCCCCATGACTCCCAACAGTGTGATGAGAGAATGGGTCAGTGACACTCAATTTTGAGCCTTAGCTTTTAATGTGCTATTTTTTTTATTTTTTATTTTTTATTTTTTGAGGAAGAGAGAGAGAGACAGAGTGGGAGTGGGAGAGGGGCAGAGAGGGAGACAGAATCTGAAGCAGGCTCCAGGCTCTGAGCTGTCAGCACAGAGTCTGACGCAGGGCTTGAACTCGTGAACCTCAAGATCATGACCTGAGCTGACGTCGGACACTTAAGTGACTGAGCCACCAAAGTGCCCCTTGAGTCTTTGCTTTTTTTCTGTATCAACTACATGGCCTGAAATGAAATGCCTCAGCCCTCTCAGCCTGTTTCTTCTTCTGTAAAATGAAAGTTTACATCCCATCGCGTACAATGCCTAGTGCAGTGCTCAGCTTGCAGGAGACACTTGAGGAATTAGGATCTCCAATTTAAAGAGATTTACTTTGCATCAAGGAGGAAGTAAGAGTTGGACGAAGGGACAATTGGAGCCAGAAATCTACTTACCTCCATCCTTAGAGAGAAGATGTGTTCCAAGCAACTACCTTGATCAAAATGATTGCACTCTCCCTCAGACTTGCCTGGTATCTATGTCCAAGGTTCTTGGCAAGTCCAAGAGGTACAGCTGCTCTGACACAAAGCAAATTGGGACACTGGGCTTTCACCTTGTGATGGGCTTGACTTCTGATCTTTTGTCTATATCAGAGAAGATAAGGGAGAACATTTTTAAAGAAAGGCAAAGAAGATAGCCACAGAAAAACAAAGCAAAGGAGCTGGCAGAAAAAGCAGTGAGGCTTGTGGTATGAAAGGAAGCAGAAAACTAAGTAGGATAAAGACAGAAAGTAGATCTTGAAAAGGTTTATGGGATGTCTTTAATGTGGTTTTATTTGAGCAGAGTGACTGTGACCACAGGGTGTTTGAGAGACCTGCTTAGCAGCCAGGAGAACAGACTGCTGACCCTGGGGGATGCCATCCATTGCCAGCAGAGGCTCAGGCCTGAGCAGAGCAAGGCAGCCCCTGTCACGGTGTGACTGCCTGAGCCTCTCCCCCTTCCCGGCAGGGAACAAGTTGCTGAATGGACAAACTCACGTTTTGAGTCCATAGGGGCTGAAAAGGGGCAAATCAATCTATGATGTTCATATAACAGTTTTTATCATCCTGGGGCTGAACACAGCACAACTTTTACAGATGCACTTCCAGAGTGGAAATATATCGGGGAGATAGAGCTATTTTCAAAGCGCCTGCCTGAAATGCCATGTGTCCATGTTTCCGAAGACCAGCATGAGAATAGGCAAGGAAACTTTAGAATGTCAATCCCCCCACCTTCCCAAGCTGACCAAATTAGACTCTGGATGAACATCCTAAATTATTTCAGGCAATTCTTTGGCCCACTGACATTTGAAAAGTTTGCCTGCTCTATGGGAACCAGGACTGAGGCGGGCTGTATAAAAATCAACTCAGAAATCTGTTAGAAATACAGACTCCTGGGCTGTGTGTTGGAGGACCCATGGCCTGTGGTCTATATTAATTTGATCCTCATGATTTTATAACTGGACTTAGCACTGTTTTGACAGGTGTGGATGTGCTTCAGATCCAGACTCTATAAGTACCAATTACAAGTGAGGCGGGTCCATCTTCTGTTTGTGTTAGAACAGAGTATATGGGAAGAAGTACAATATGATAAAATTAAAAATCCCAAGCATTTTATAAGTAAATTTGAGATTGTGGCACATTTTCAACCAAGAGCATCTCTTTGGTATTAGCACTGAACCTAAATATTAGATCCTGATAGGCATTGGGCAACTGCCTTCTATGAACAGGATCTAGAAAACCACTCCTAGGTTTCTTTTAGGGCTGCAGTTAAACCTGAAACAATTTCTCTTTCAACGTATGCCTTCCATTTTTGAACATTGAAGATTTGAATACTGATTACCAGTCAGAAGGGACTGTCTCAGTCTTGTATACACTGACTTGTATTAATATATTTTGAATAGGAAACTAATCTCTTAGTTAATAAGAGATGAATAAGAGTAACATGATATACAAAGAAGCAATTACTTATGGCCAAGTACTAATTATAGTCTAAGATACCACATTAATCCTGAATCCATACATTTAAAAGTTATGTTAGCAAAAAAGCTAAAAATAAATCATTTTAGTGTCTAATAAACCACATCCAGAAATAATTTAGGTTAACAAGTATCTTCATGTTTCTGAGGCTGGTTAATGATGGAGCCTCTGAGGTCTGGGGCATTATTTGCAAAAACGATTTTTGGCCATGGTTTTACAATTAATTTCTCATTGTGGCGAGTTTCCTCACTGTGCTCCAACATCTGAATGATCTCAAGGCATTCTGTCATTTCACCAACTTTTTTCCCTCTTAAAATGACCTGAAAAGGCCTTGGCCAGGGGTGCTCTGTTCTTCAATCAGCATTCACCTAAGTGCTCCTAGTGGGTGGGAGAAACCATAGCAACGGTAGTGCTGGCAGCTGGGGACTGTTGGGTCCCCCTCAGGATGGCAAGCTAATGAGCCTTCTTTCCTTCCCAGCAGCTAGGCCACAAAACAGGAGAAGAGGCATTAGTATTCGAGGTCCCAATTTGTTCAGCACATTTAGTGGCACTCACTATATGAAGGGACATGTTTGGGGGTAGAGGGAATTTGTTCTCCTTTGTCCAGGAGCCCTCACTCTAGAGGGGCAAAGAGAACACAGGAGTGCAAACACACACAGGGCCACCCTTGGGAGGAGGGGGAGGAGGGAGTGGCTCTGGGGTGAGGCAGGGAGAATCCTGGGAATAAAGACTTTGAATTACTTTAGAAGGAAAGGTTGGAGGAAGGGACAGACAGGGAGGACATTCTAGGCAGGAGAGAGTTGGTGCGATGCCCAGAGGTGGGGATAAATAAGCAATCCTCAGGAAACAGAGGTACTTGGGCAGACTGGGGATGGGGAGCATGGAGACACCATTGGGAGAAACTTGGAAGCCAGAGGACTTGGGATTTTACTTTGTGTTTAGTGGTAACTTTTGGATTCATCCTTCGCTGTTCTCTCCCTGGCACTTCAGGGACTAGCCACACTAAATTGCTACTCCTGTGTGTGCCAGGCTTCCTCCCTGCCTAGTCAGAAATATCCATTCCTCCCCTGTCTCCTGCTTAACTTCTAATCTCCTTCTTCAGGGCACTGCCCAAATGGGTTGGCTGCTTCCTCCCACCCCAACAAGTTCTAATGACTCCTGGTCTATCACCATCACTAGTGTTGCATTTTCACATTATTTTAGAATTTTCTGTTTGTAGCTCTAGCTCCTCCACTAGACTGTAAAGAAGCACACTATCTCAGTCATCACCCCTGACACTCAACACAGAACCTGACTCCTAGGAGACCCTTAGTAGGTGAGTTTGCTGCGTGAGTGAGTCTCAGGCCCAGATCCAGGCTTGTGGATTGACCCTGGACACTGGAGGGGCTGAGTAACAGATGTGGAAAGACTAGTTGGAGAGCCACTGGTCAGGTCCCCGAAAGAGGTAATAATGCCAGGGTAGTATGGAGATGCACTCAAGATCCAATGTGGAGCGGTAGCAGGTATGATTTGGGCTCTGCTGGCTGAGGGGGAGTCAGGAAGGAGAATGAGTAGGCTCACACCACCTCTCCGAAGCGGTTCCCAGCCCACGCATGTGCTTCTTTTGACCTGCAGAATATTAGTTTTAAAAACAGCATTTTTCACAGAACTAGAACAAACAATTCTAAAATTCATATGAAACCATAAAAGACCTCAAATAGTCAAAGCAATCTTGAAAAAGCAAAACAAAAGTGGAGAAAAACAAAATCACAATTCCAGATTTCAAGTTATATTGCAAAATGGTAGTAATTAAGACAGTATGGTACTGGCATAAAAATAGACACATAGATCAATGGAATAGAATAGAAAAGCCAGAAATAAGCCCACAATTATAAGGTCATTTAATCTTTGACAAAAGAGGAATGAATATACAATGGAAAAAAGGCAGTCTTTTCAACAAATGGTATTGGGAAACCTGGACAGCCACATGCAAAAGAATGAAACTGGACCACTTTCTTTCAACATAAACACAAAAATAAACTCAAAATGTATTAAAGATCTAAATGTGAGACCTGAAACCATAAAAATCCTTGAAGTGTGCATCGGCGGTAATCTTTCTGACATTGGCTATAGCAACATTTTTCTGATATGTCTCCTGAACCAAGAGAAATAGAAGCAAAAATAAACTATTGGGACTACATCAAAATGAAAAACTTTCTGCACAGTGAAGGAAACAATTAACAAAAGGCAACCTACTGAATGGTAGAAGATATTTTCAAATGATATGTCTAATAAATGATGTATCCAATATATATCCAATATATCCAATAAATAAATATATAAAGAACTGATACAACTCAATACAAAAAATTAATCCAATTAAAAAATGGGCAGGAGACATGAATAGACATTTCTCTAAAGAAGACATACAGGTACCGACTAACACATGAAAAGATGCTCATCATCACTCATCATCAGGGAAAAAGAAATCAAAACTACAATGAGATATCACCTCTCTCCCTTCAGAATGGCTAAAATCAACAACAAAAGAAATAACAAATATTGGCAAGGATGTGGAGAAAAAGTAATCCTCATGCACTGTTGGTGGGAATGCAAAGCTAGTGCAGTCACTGTGGAAAACTGTATGGAGGTTCCTCAAAAAATTAAAAATAGAGCTACCTATGATCCAGGAATCACAGGGTATTTACCCCCAAAATACAAAAAACACTAATTCAAAGAGATACATGTACCCCTATGACTACTATAATGTTATTTACAATAGCCAAACTATGAAAGCAGCCCAAGTGTCCATTGGTAGTTGAATGCATAAAGAAGAAGTGATACACACACACACACACACGCACACACACACACACACACACACACACACACACACACACACAGAGGAATATTAGTCAGCCATGAAAAAGGATAAAATCTTAGCATTTGCAATGACATGAATGGAGTGAGACAGTATAATGCTGAACAAAATAAGTCAGTTAGAGAAAGACAAATACCATATTGATTTCACTCATATTTGGAATTTAAGAAACAAAACAAATGAGCAAAGGGAAAAACAAGAAAAGAGAGGCAAACCAAGAAACAGACTATTAACTACAGAACAAACTGATGGTTATCAGAGGGTGGGGGATGGGGGAAATAGGTGATGAGGATTAAAGACTACAATTATCATGATAAAAAACAATGATAAAGTAAGAACTGTAAAAAAAGAACCCTTTGTTGCCAATATTTTAAAATCATTAAATTTTTACACAAAAACACCAATTTTTAGCATTGATTAAAATATCAAGCAACACTGGACCCACAGTATCATAAATCAAGAAGCCAGAGCTGGGAAGCCAGTGCCATCTTTGGAGAGAATCCATTGGCTACTTTACCCATTTGTTGTTGTGGCCTCTGTGAGTGTGAGCCTTGCACTAAAGGGCCAAACCTGAGGGACTGGGGAGAATGTCTTTAATCAGTGTAAGAAACCCACGGAAATGAACATTTTCTTATTTCAGAGGAAAATAATTAGATCCATTTTTTACGTGGTAAGTTTCAGGTGTCCACAGCGTCTTGGACACCTTTAGGAAATAGTTTGAAATATTAGTCTGAATAACCCATTTTGCAACCTGTAATAAATTAAAAGCGCTAGGTAATGGCCATCAATGGTTGCTGACATCATTATTGGGAGACAACCAGACATGTGCCTCCTGATGGGAATATACAATACCACCTATAAAACAACCTGGCAAAAGGAAAAAAAAAATCTGCTAAAGCCTTTAAATGAAACTATCAGTTTATAGAAAATACAAAAGATAGAAGAACATACTAAATACCTCAGATATGCAATCAGCAAAGTTCAGGCTTTGAAGAAACTCTAAGAAATAAACGATCTAGTTTCTGAGAAACAAAAAGTTGCAAGAAAATAAAAAGAGGTGTAGGGGAACCAACAGATTAGAGAGGCCTGAGAGAAATATTAACTAATTGAAATATATGGATTTCATTGATTTCTGTTTAAACTACTATTTAAAAATAAAGAGTTTTTTTTCAGGATGAAGGAAGCTTTTTACCAAGTACAACTAAAATCCCTGGAAATTACAGAAACGTAAACATAAGAAGACCCTGAAAAGTGGAGAGAAGAAGGCAGACCAGGGAGAGACGTTGGAACTCACATGGTGGTGGGTTTGCCTAGGTGTTCTTTTTGCATCATAAATCTCAGACTTGGAGTTGAAGAAGCCAATAATCCAAAATACTGGTGGGTGCAGATAAAATCCCACAAACCTAAAAATCCAAGATAAGCTTTCTGTCTCTAGCCAAAGGGCCAGGAAAAGGGAACTCTAGCAAGACAGAAAAATTTTAGATAATGACTTCTGTACTCCAGCCAAGCATCATAGAAATAACCTATGCCCTCACCTTCATATCAACAAAGGCCAAAAAAGGAGCCTAGACTTAGTGAGGCTATAATGAGATGTCCCAACACCCCCTCTGGGATGGTGTCAGAGAAGGCCAGGAAGGGAAGTGGGACTTTTATCCACTGGTTGGTAACAAGGCTCCCATAGCCTGTGGTTTCAATGGATACCATGTGAGGAGACTGACCCATTTTCCTGCCACCCTCACCAGAGTTGGTGTCAAAGGAGGCCTAGTGGAGAGTGAGGGCTTTCACCATTGCCCACTAATAACAAGGCCACAACCCACCAAGGTGTCAGTAGAGATCACATTGGGAGATGGAACCCCCATCCCTTCCCAGAAGTAAAGAAAAGCCCTTCTTCACCTTGAGTGTCAATGGATGCCAAGTGAAAACCCTGGACTTCTACCTCCACCTGAGAGTAATGAGGTTGGGCCCACCCCTACACCTCTTCCCTTCTGGTGGTGTCACAGAAAGCCAGTTAAAACAGATGGTTTAAGTGAAATAGATCCAGAGTCTTATAATGTAATACCCAAAGTGTCTAAATTTCAATCTAAAATTCCTTATCATACTGGGATTTCAGACTGAATGAAAAAAATCAATAGGTGCAAAAGCCAAGATGACAGAAATGCTAGAATAATCTGATAAAAATTTTAAAGCAGTCATGATGAAACTACTTCAACAAGCAATAACAAACATGCTTGAAACCAATAAAAAATAGAAAACCTCAGCAAGAAATAGAAAGTCTCAGCAGAAAAATAGAAGAAATAAAGAACCAATTGGAAAATTTGGAACTAAAAAACACCATAGCAAATAAAAAACTCAGTGGGTGGGCTCAACAGCAGAGGAATAGAAGAGAGAAAAGAATCAGTGGGCTAGAATAATAAAAACCACTTGATCAGAACAAGAAAGAGAATATAGATTGGAAAAAAAAGAATGGAGTCTCAGGGACCTCTATTTCTATAATAAAAGCCTAAGATTTATGTCATTGGAATTCCAGAGAGGAGAATAGGGGCAGGACTAAAAAGAGTGCTCAAAGAAATAATGGCTGAAAACTTTCCAAACTTAGCAAGAGGAATAAACCCACAGATTAAAGAAGTTAATCCTAAATGGGATAATTCCAAATAAATGATAAATAAATGTCTGAAAACTAAAGACAAAGAAAAAAAATCTTGAAATCGGCCAGAGAAAAATATTACCTTAACCATAGGGAAAAACAATCCAAATTATAGAGGATTTCTCATCAGAAATCATGGATACTAGAAGGAAATGGCACAATATTTTTTAAGTCAATCACAAATTTTAATCCCAGAAAGAATATTCTACACAAATAAAGAGGAAATCTAGTCATTCACAGATGAAAGAACATTTAGAAAATATTTCACCAACAGATGTATCATAAGTGAATGGGTGAAGGAAGATCTTTATTTAGAAAATAAATAAAGGAAGGAACTTTAGAACATCAGGAAGGAAGAAAGAATATACTGAGCAAAAATATGAGTAAACACAATAGAATTTCCTTCTCTTCTTGAGTTTTCTAAATTTGACAGTTGAAACATAAACTATAACCCTCTATAATGTGATTCTAGATGTATGAAGAAGAAATATTTAAAATAATTTTAGATAGAGAAAGATAAAGAAATGGAATGGGAGGTAAGGTTTCTATATTTTATTTAAATTGGTAAAATAATGATGCAAATAGACTGTGATGTTATGTATATGTAATATAATATCTAAAGCAACCACTAGAAGAGCTATACCAAGATGCACGCAAAGCTGCTAGATAAATAAATATGGAATTCTAAGAAGCATTTAAGCAAACTCCAGGAAGGCAGGAAAAAGGAAACTAAAATTAAAAAAAAAAAACCAAGACATAAGAAACAGAAAACAAAAAAACCAAAGTGGTGGACTTAAGCTTTACACTATCAATAAGTACATTAGATGTAGATGGTCTAAATAAACCAATTAAAAGACAGAATGACAGAATGGTTATAAAACATGACCCAACTAGGTACTATGTACAAGAAATTCACTTTAAATATAATGACACAGGTAAAGTAAAAAGATGGAAAAAGACATAAGCAAAGAATCAAAGGAAAACAATAATGGCTAGATTAATATCAGATAAAATAAGCAAAAAAAGTCACCAGACACAGAGAAGGACATCATATAATGATAGAAATGTCAATTGAGTAGGAAGAAAGAGCAATCCTAAATGTGTATATGCTAAACACAGAACTCAACAATATATGAAGCTCAAACTAATAGAACTGAAAGGAGAAATAGACACATTTGCAATTAAAACTGGAGACTTCAACACCTCTCTGTCAACAATTGATAGAACAGCTAGACAGAAAATCAGCAATGATTAAGAAAAACTCAACATCGTCATCAACCAATAGGATCTAATTGACATTTCACCAGACAGCAAGAGAATAAACATTCTTTTCAAGTGCTTGCAGAACATATGCCAAGATAGGCCGTAGTCTGGTTATTCTTAAATGTATCCAGGATTTGTTTTAATCAGGTAGTGTGAGACATGTAGACTTGGAAATAACTGTTGTGAAGTAAGAAGTGTTAACTCACAGTTCCTTAGAAGTGGGGGGCACAGCATACCATGAAGGGCCACATGGGGGAAGCACCAGAGTCAGTTGGGAGACAGCAGGGGTGTGAAGAAATATGGACAAAACTCTTCATTGTTGTTTCTGTGGGAAAGGGAAGGCAGGGTAAACAGGCTTAGGATTGGCTGGTTTGAAAAATTTCAGCCAGTCATCTGGTATCTGGCCCGGGGGTGATTAGGCGGGTGGATAGTGGCCCAGACTGTGAGAGCCCTTTGAAAGCCTGGTAAAAAAAGTGGCAGAGGCTATGAGTTTTGGATTGGTTCGTTTGCATGTGAAAGTTGCTCTTATGGGGGAGTTGTTTGCTATCTTTAGGGATTAGCTAGCTGTGGGAGGGGCAGCTTCCTCAGGGTTAGTAAGGCTACAGATGTGAAAACATTAGAATAAAAAGACATTCTTAGTATACGGGTCATAAAACAAACCTCAATGCATTGTAAATAGTTGAAATAATAAAGAGCATGTTCTCTGATCACAGTGGAATCAATGTAGAAATCATTGACAGAAAGATAACAGGAAAATCTCCAAACACTTGGAAACTGAAACACACTTCTAAATAAACCATCAAGGGTCAATACATTGTATTGAATGAAAATTTAAAAAATACATATCTTAAATTCCACATATGAGTGAAATCATATAATATTTATCTTTCTCTGACTTATTTCATTTAGCATTATAGCTTCTAGATCCATCCATGTTGTTGCAATGGCAAGATTTCACTATTTTTTATGGTCTAGCAATATTCCATCGTGTATACACACATGCACACACATACACACACACACACAAACACAGATACGTACATATTCCATTGTGAGATATATATCACATCTTCATCCATTCACCTATTGATGGACATCATGGCTTCCACATCTTGGCTATTGTAAATGATCCCAGACACAGTGGTACATAAATCTTTTCCAATTAGTGTTTTCATATTATTTGGGTAAATACCAGTACTGGTATTATTGGATCATAATTCTATTTTTTTTGAGGAACTTCCATACTGTTTTCCACAGTTGTTGTACCAGTTTGCAGTATACCTGAAACTACTGTACACTGTATGTTTATTATACTGGAATTTTAAAAAATAAAAAAAAAAGGTGAGAGAAGACAACATTGCAACTTCAAAAGAAAAGAATACTCAAAACTCAATAAAAAGACAGTATCATTAAAAATACATATTGGGGTACCTGGGTGGCTTAGTTGGTTAAGTATCTGACTCTTGATTTTGGCTCAGGTCATAATCTTACAGTTGTGAAATTGAGCCCAGTGCAAGGCTCCACACTGAGCATGGAGCCTGCTTGGGATTCTCTCTCTCCTTTTCTCTCTGTCCCTTTCCCACTCAGGTACATGATCCCTCTCTCTCTTGATCTGTCTCTCAAAAAATTACAACATATCAAAATTTGTGATATTGAATAGTATAAAGGAACTATGTATGATAAAAAATAGTATAGCACTGAATGCATATATGAAAAGAGAGAGACTCAAATCAATAATCTAAGTTTCCCCATCAGGAATATAGATAATGAAATGCAAAATAAACTCAAAACAAACAGAAAGAAAGAAATAATAGAGATAAGATCAGAAATCAATTAAAGAAAACAGAAAAAGAATAGAAGAAATTAATGAAACAAAGAGCTGGTTCTTTGAAAAGATCAATAAAATTGACAAAAATTCTAGCAAGACTTACAAAGGGAAAAAAAGAGAGTGCAATATGTAAAGAAAATGAAATAAAAGACACATAAAACAGAAAGGAAGAAATAAAACTATCCTTTCTTGCAGATGTAATGGTTGTCTATGCAGAAAATCCCAAGGCATCTTCAACAATCTTCTAGAACTAATAAATGAGTTCAGCAAGATCACACAATACAAAAACAAAACAAAATCCCCATACCCAAACCATTTATTTCTTCATACTAGTAATGACCATGTGGACTCTGAAGTTAAAATAAAAAAAGTATTTGCAATCAAAGAAAATGGAATACTTAGAAGAAGTAAATCTAACAAAACATATACATGACTTGTGTGCAGAAAACTATACACTGCTGATGAAAGAAATTGACAAAGATAAACTCAGAGAGACATACTGTATGTCTGGATAGGAAGATTTGAAGATGTCCATTATCCACAAACTGATAATACAGATTTATGCCTTTTCTACCAACCCCCTACAACTTTTTATAGACACACACAAAATGATTCTAAAATGTATATGCAAAGGCCGATGAACTAGAAAGCTAAAATAATTGGAAAAGGAAGAATAAAGGGAGAGGAATCACTATAGCAGGTTTCAAGGGGTATTTATATTGTATGATAATTAAGACTATTTGGTACTGGTGAAGGGACAGACACGCAAATTGATGGAAAAGAACAGAGAATCCAGAAATAGCTCTGGACATCTGCATGCTAAAAAAAGAACCTCAACTTAAATCTCAGACCTTATAAAAAATTCAACACAAAATGGACCACAAACTTAAATGTCAAGCATAAAATTACACAGCTTAAAAAAAAAGAAAAAAAAATCTTTGGGATCTTGAATTAGGCAAAGACTTGACACCAAAACCACAATCCATCTAAGAAAACAACTTGATAAACTGACTCCATTAAAATGTAAAATTTCCAAACAGTGTGGAGGTTCCTCAAAAAACTATCCATAGAACTCCCTTATGACCCAGCAATAGCACTGCTAAGGATTTACCCAAGGGATACAGAAGCACTGATGCATAGGAGCACATGTACCCCAATGTTCATAGCAGCACTGTCAACAATATCCAAAACATGAAAAAAGCCTAAATGTCCATCACCTGATGAGTGGATCAAGAAGATGTGGTATATATACACGATGGAGTACTACATGGCAATGAAAAATAATGAAATATGGCCATTTGTAGGAAAGTGGATGGACCTCGAGGGTGTCATGCTAAGTGAAATAAGTCAGGCAGAGAAGGACAGAAACCATATGTTTGCACTCATAAGTCTAACAGGAAAACTGGAGAAACCTAATGGAGGACCAGGGGGAGGGGAAGAGGGAAAGAGAGTTGGGGAGAGAGAGGGATGCAAAACTGGAGAGACTAGTGAATACTGAAAATGAACTGAGGGTTGAGGGGGAAGGGGGAGGGGGGAAAAGAGATGG
>NC_043703.1:77419557-77432852 GCF_006229205.1 Suricata suricatta | reverse complement strand
GTTGAGGGGGAAGGGGGAGGGGGGAAAAGAGATGGTGGTGATGGAGGAGGGAACTTGTGGGGAAGAGCACTGGGTGTTGTATGGAAAACAATCTGACAATAAACTATTTAAAATAAAATAAAATTTTTAAAAATGTAAAATTTTGGCTCTGGAAAAGACCTTGTTAAGAAGGTATAAAGCTAGAGTGGAAAAAATTCATGAACTACTCTCTGTCCAAGGACTAGTATTTAGAATATATAAAGAATGATCAAAGTTCAACAGTAGAAAAAACCCAATCTAATTGGAAAATGAAAAGGAAATAGAAATAGCAAATAATCATATGAAAAGATGTTTAACTTTACTAGCCATTATGGAAATGCAAATTAAACACATCAATCAGAATGGATAAAATAAAAACTAGTGACAACACCAAATGTTGGCAGGGATGAGGAAGAACTGGATCACTCACACATTACTGGTGAGAATGCATAACGGTGCAGCTACTCTGGAAAACAGTTTGGCAGTTTCTTGAAAAATGAAATGTACAACTACCATATGCCCAACAATTGAACTCCTGAATGTTTATCACAAGAAATGAAAATGTTTTCACTGAAAAATCTGTCCATATTTTTCATATAAGCCGCAGACTAGAAACAGCCCAGATGTCCTTTCATGAGTGAATGGTTAAACTGTGCACATTCATATTGTGGAACATTACTTAGCGACAAAAGGAATAGGCTCTTAGTGCACGCCATGACCTGGATGAGTCTTCAGAGAATTATGCTGAGGGAATGTAAATCCAATCTCAAAAGGTTGCATACTATATGATTTCTTTTATAATAATATTCTTAAAATGACAAAACTGTAGAGATAATGAGCAGATCAAAAAGGAATATGATGAGTGGAGATGAGATGGGAGAGAATTGGGTTTAGGTGTAAAAGGGCCATGTGGGGGATCTTTGTGGTGATGGAAATGTTCTATGCCTTGACTGTATCAATGTTAATACAGTGGTTGAGATCTTGTGCTGTAGTTTTATAGGATATTACTGTTGAGAGAAACTTTGAGGAGCACAAGGACCTCTGTATTATTTCTTATACCTACATGTGATTCTAAATTATCTTAAAATAACAAAAAAAGATACATTTCAGGACAGTTGGGGAATTATAAACCTTGACTGATTTTGTAATGTGATGGTGGCGTTGTGGTCTAGTTTTAAAAGATTAGTCTACTCTTACAAGACCCATACTGAAATATCTACCAACAAAATGATTTGTCCAGGATGCACTTCAGAGTAATCCAGAGTGAGGAATAAGCAGGTGGGAGTCTCCTGGGAAAGTGAAGAAGCATGACCTGGCTGGGGCTGGGTGAGAGGTGCCTGGGGGTTAGCAGTCATCCAGCATGGAGCTGTGGGTGCTGGTGCAACGTGGTCATGAAGCCACTGCCTTCAGAGAGCTGGACCCGGTTGGAACCTTGGTTCTGCTACATATTAGGCAAGCTTTGGGCAAGTTATTTAACCTCCCTTTAAAATGTGATAATATCTCAGGGTAATTGTACAGATAAACAAGATTGCCAAGAGGGAGAGGAAAAGGTGAGAAAAGGAAAGGTCTTCTCTCAAGGGATGGGAGGTGGGGGGAGCCAGTGCAGGAGACAGAGGAGCCATTGGAGGCAGAGACCCATGGTTAGGTTGGGCAGTATCTTGGAATCCAAATAAAAGGTTCAAAAAAGGTTTTAAGAAGATGACGCCATCAGATTTGGTGTTTCACAAGTCACTGGTGTTGACGGTGGCTTGAGTTCAGTGGTGAGCATGGGCCCAGATGAAGGTGCTAGAAGCAAGTGGGGAAAGAGAGTATGGCTCCCTACTCCTTGATGGGCTGGTGTGGAGAGACCGCTCCAGAGGAAAGGAGTGTTAAGGGGGCTAAAGAGCAGAAAACAACTGGAGAAGAGAAAGAGATGGAAAATAAGAAAGGAGGGACTGACCAGGAGTTCAAAGATCATGGTAGGAAGGAAGTTCCTCCTTGATATAGATCAGGATTGTTACCAAAGTTGTTTGATCTACCCCTGGTATTTTCCCTTATCCTTCATCTGATCCTCCTTTGATCAGCTATTTAAAAAGAAAGAACATTATAGTACATTGGGAATTATGAATGCTAATCAGATTTTTTAATTTGATGGTAGAAATGTAGTTCTGTTTTAAATGGTTGGTCTTGGTTTTTATAGATCAATACTAAGATATTTATGGATGAAATGATAGGTCTAGAATTTGCTTTGAACCCTGAAGAAAACAAGAATGTTTTGTCTTTCTGGAGGGGGGTTTTAGAATCATGGCCCCATATCAGGCTCCTGCAGAACACACCATGGTAACCTTGTCCCTTCACACAGAGGTTGCATTCATGTGTATGCATTCTCCTCCAGAGTGACCAGTCTGTGACAGATTCCCCAACACCCACTCTAAAGGCATCTGTGCTCAGTCTGGAAATCCCTGAAGAGGACGGTTTCCTCACCTGTGGGTGTGAAGCTGTAGGTATTTATCTTAGTCACCATGCACAGGACTCCAGTGATGAATGAGTCCTTCAGGTGAGCTTTGTCTGAAAGCTGCTGACTTCCTCAACCTCCTCTCTGTTAAGGCTGAACTGACCCTGAGGGCAATTTGTGTCCAAACCAAGGGCTGCGAGGGCTGCTAAACCTCGCTTCTGCTCCTGTGATGGGAGGATGTGAGAGTCGGGGTTGAACTCTCGGCAACTCCACCCACACAACCAGCAGCCGCCCCGCAAAAGTGACCCAACCAACTCATGATGCCGAGAGGTGACTGCATGGAGGCCCAGACCCAACAGAAACTCGGAATGCACATGATGGCGTAAGCAACGGGGCTGATCTTTATTGAGGTAACCACTGTCATTTCGGTTGTTCACAACGACTGCAAATCGACTAGTTTTAAAAAGTTTCCCATTTCCATACAGCTCTATGTGCAGAAAGCAATAAAAATATATTGTACAATGAACAATTTCCACCTTGAGAGTATCATGACAGTTCATAAACTTGTCACAGACCATGCAAAACACTATTTACAACATGATAGACTCTTTGTAAGTTTAAACTTTAGATACTTATGGCATAATTCTAAAACTAACATCGTTTGTTTTTCCAGGTAAGAAAGACCAGTCATTATAAAAACACTTTATATAAATTCAAAGTCAGAACTAAAACATTCAATCCTATAAAAATACCTTTTACTAATCAAAGTAGCAATCTCCAGATAAATGTTCTTTACCAAACAACAGTTACACAATTTTCAGGAAATACCTAGTATGTCAGACAGTCCATTTAAATGTGTTGTGGTTATTTCAAGGCACAGTTATAATCCTGTCTTAGCTTTCAGAGGCAGACCACATACTTGATTATGTTGCATGTCATGCATTAATGCACCGATTATTCTACAAAAAGTTAACTCAAGTATCTATGTATTATAAAAGCCATTTATAAAGACAAAGTCTTCAGCCTATTGAGGGGACTTTTAGGTGGGCTTTGCCTTCAGGAAAAGACCACTTCTGTTATGAGTCAGCTACGCTGTGCTTTGAAATGTTTAGTTTGGAAAGCCTGTGATCGCATTTTGACCACTCTCTGAAATTAGCTCATTCATTTCATTTTGCTTGCTCTCTTTGAGTGCATGGTTGGGGTGATTTCTCTGTGTCTGTGTTCTTTTTGATCTCCTAAAACACACTTTCAGCAGCAGGTAACACAGCTCGGCCACATTAAGCAGCATGCAAATCACAGATGCAGAAATCATAAAAATGGTAAACACGGTTTTCTCGGTAGGTCTAGAGATAAAGCAGTCGACAAGGTTAGGGCAAGGGTCAATCCCACATTTCAACACCCAGGGCAGGTGGTACCCGTTGTAGAGGAAGTAAAAGACATACATGAAGGATGCTTCAAAGATGATTCGGAAGAAGATGCTGCTGGCATATGTCCACCACAGGGACCCCTCTATCCGAACCTTCTGCTTTTTAATGTCTTCGAGGTCTTTGAATTCATTTCGCTTCTCTCCTCGCCTAAATTTGCGGGCAGTCTCGTGTCTATAGTAGGCTACGTGCATGGCTACCAGCAGGGCTGGGGTGGAGACAAAGATGAGTTGCAGGGCCCACAGCCGGATGTGGGACACAGGGAAAAAGTGGTCATAGCACACATTTTTGCACCCTGGTTGCAGAGTGTTGCAGACGAAATCTTCCTGCTCGTCACCCCACACTTCTTGAGCGGCGACCACAAGGATCATGACACGAAAAATGAAGATGACGGTGATCCACACCTTCCCAATACTGGTGGAGTGTTTGTTCACACCCCCGATGAAAGTGTGCAGGGTACCCCAGTCCATTGTGGTGGCTTACTCCTAAACAGAAAAAATTAGCAAAGGTGAACTAATGGAAAGTTCCTTTGACTTTTATGAAATAGTATAGTTATATTACAGACTGAAGCAAATTTCTCTAAAAGGATGCTGTGGTTATTTTATGACATCAATCCCCTAGGTTGCTATTAGGTTTTCTGGTAAGGAATGCTCACTCTAAGACATTCTAACATTTTTTAAAAACATTTTTTAATGTTTTTAATTTATTTTTGAGAGACAGAGAGAGACAGTGCAAGCCAGGGAAGGTCAGAGAGAGAGACACACACAGAATCCAAAGCAGGCTCCAGGCTCTGAGCTGTCAGTACAGAGCCCAACGCGGGGCTCGAACCACGAACCATGAGATCATGACCTGAGCCGAAGCCAGACCCTTAACTGACTGAGCCACCCAGGTGCCCCCATTCTAACATTTTTGACCCAGAAGTAACCGTTCTGAATTCAACTGAATTCAGATTATATATTAGGTTGCTGTTTGACATGAACCCAGGAACTCACATAAACAAATACATTTCCAAGTTTTCTCTCATCCACCGTGTGTTTAGGTATTGTATCAGTTTTCTTTTGCCCAAGGGATCACAGAAGTTCAATGGTGGATCTTATTAAGGGGCTTATCTAAGAGAAAAATTAATCACTGAAATGACATACTGTGGTGTACCCAGCAGACTAGAAAGGGGGAAGAGAACCCCCAAAACCTGTTAGTTTACTTTATACAATATATTTCTGTTCACTTCTAGTTTGAATAACATCATTTGCTGACATCATGTGTTCTTAGGAGACCTCACCACTGAAAGGTCCTCTTCTGAAAGAGAATCATAAGCTTTTACAGAGTGCTCACTTGTTTCCATGGTAACCAGGACTGGTGCCTGATCCCCCCCTTCAACAGCTCGAGCACCAGGAGCCATGGGAGAAGGGGACCAGAAGCTGAGGCCACGCAGGGCCCCCCTCCCTACTGATTTAGTGTCCTGAGAGAAATCATCCCTGACTTCCACAGGAACTTTTGCTACAGTTCAAATGGAAATGCCCTCTTACCCTACACTGCTGCAGAAGACTGAGAATCCATCAGCATTTGCCTCGAGAAACCAAACCAAACAAAACTCTGGGAATCTTTTGAAAGTGAAGACCCCATCTTCAGAGAAACAGACTCTCACAACTTGTCAAGCCTTTCAGGGGCTGAAGGAGACACCAAAGTCCTTCGTCACTGGTCTCAGGGAGACTTCCCAGTAGCTGACTTCAGGCTGGGGTCGGGCTTCTCCTCAGGCGACCCCCGACCCCTGGGGCCCTCGTCTTGCCCGCATCTATGCTGCCTCTGCATCACAGGTGTTGCACTTTGAAGCAACTAGGGAAAGAGAGGCAGCCTGGGCTCCCCCAGGAGCACTGGGCACAAAGTCTCTGACTGAGGTACTCATGCATGCCCCAGAAGTAAGACCCTTGGCTGACGCTAATGAAGTCAGCCAGTTGTGTGCGATAGGCAGACTTCCATTTCAGTTGGCTTTCTGAGAAATTTGGCTTTACCCTTTGTTTGGCCTTTAGACACTACCTTTCTCTAAGGAAGACCTACGGGAAGGAGGTCACGCCACCACACCCCTTACACATGCGTGTGGATTCCTCCTCTGTCTGAACCGGGCAGTGGAAGTCAAGGGCACATGCTGTGGAAGGGGAGGGGAGTGGACGGCAAGCAGGGGCATAGCTAGAAATTTCTCACTATGAGTTTCTCCCCTGCCTTCTCTCGCCAAAGCTGCAGAGCCCAGTTATATGAAAAGCCCTCCTTGCTCCACGTTGCCAAAGCTAAGTAAATAGCAATCACCAGGCCTTCCAGAAGCATTTAGTGAGTGTCTGCTGTTAGCTGCTGAGTGAGTTAGCTGTTTCACCTCTGCATCCCAAGACATGGTCCAGTTCTCAGCACTGAGTGGGTTCTGAACAGAGCTGCAGAGCAGATGGGGGTACGGGGGTCACAGCTAGAGGCGCTGGAAAGAGCTTCAAGACAGAGATGGGTTCCTATCCTGTGAGATTTAAGGTGTCAGGTCACAACTAGTGAAGCTGGGAGCACACAACATCCTAAGGAGGCAAATATAGGGAGGTGACAATGTGGCTGCACTTCAGCACCTGTGCGTGCGCCTGATTAATGAAGTCACCGGAAGACAGGATAGTTAGAGCGACCCTAGGATCTCACAGACGCTTATTCTTTCCTTGAATAATCCATAAGGAGTTAAAAACCAGCACTCAACAAACCAGCACCCTCAGAGTCCTCAGGACCCCCAGATCCCGCGGGAAGGCACCAGAGCCAACGAGGTAGAGCGGGAACAAGAAGCCCAAAGGTCATTTTGGAGGAGTTAGTGCACACCGGCCTATCCGACTCCACTGGCCAGAAAGCACTAGAGGACTTCAAAATGTTCATGGTTGCTCAAATGCCATGAATTTGAAAAGTCCTAACAGAATGTGATAAGAACATTTGAATTCTTAAATCCAAACTAAAACAAATTGAGGCACAGACAGGAAAAGTTAATTTGTGGTTTTAACTTAGCCTAGATGTTAGGGAAGCATATTAATTTTTTCAATGGAAATGAAAAGGGAGGTAGAATTCCACAGCTGAAGATGTGAAATTCTGAGGGAGTCAGCACTGGGAGCTCAGATTTCCAGGTGACAGGATGACAGAAGACAACCCAGACCCATGACACACACTGAGGGGGCCCAGGCTTGTACAGCAGTGCCCAAAGTTTCATCACCAAATGAGGCTAAAATAAAATAAAATAAAATGATAAAGGAAAATAAAACATGAGAAAGAATGAAAAAAAAAGATACTTGAGCCAAAAGGAAAGTAAGGGCTCGGAGCAGCTGTAATTCGAACTGATAACAGATAAAAGGCAGAAACTCTTGTTTTACTCCCCCTACTTTATCAAAGAGAAATTATTTTTAAAATTATTCTTTTAATGTTTGTTTTTTTGAGAGAGAGCAAGTGAGCATGATTGGGGGAGGGGCAGAGAGAGAGAGAAAGAGAGAGAGAGAGAGAGAGGGAGAGAGAGAGAGAGAGAGAGAGAGAGAGAGAGAGAGAGAGAGAGAGAGAGAGAATCTGAAGCAGCTCCAGGCTCTGAGCTGTCAGCACAGAGCCCGATATGGGGTTTGGACTCACAAACCGTGAGATCATGATCTAAACTGAAGTTGGCCCTTAACTGACTGAGTCACCCAGGTGCCCCTAAAAATTATTTCTGAGAGCAGAGTACAAGAGAGGCATGGAGCTAGTGTCTACATTCTGAGAAAGAGATTTTCAATGTCCCCAGTAAATGTATCTCTGATCTTAAAAACTCATCTTGGGTAATAGGAATTATAAAATTAAGTTTTAGTCCCTACTGAAAGTCATTATAATAAATTTCCCTAATTGTTGCTCTTCTATCCTGCAAGCATTTCAGGAGGTAGAAACTCGTATGTCCTGATGTTTAACCATATTTTACAGCAGCTCTTCACCTAGGGGACCAGTCCTGTTTGTTTATGAAATGAAGACGGTCTCTAATTAACCAATGAACATCTCCCATTGCAATTTGGTTTGGTTAAGTGCACAATCAACAAGTTTTTGATTTATCAAATAAAAGTTCACATTTTCCCAAACGCTCAAAAGTGCAGAGAATTTAAACTCCTCCGAAGGTAAGAAGGCTGTGTTTTCCCTCTGAGTTCTTTATCAACAGCCTTCTGGAACAATGACACACCTGTGGTCACCTGTTGCCTGCTCTTCTAGTAAGCAAACCAATCAGGTGCAAAGGGACAGCTCAGTCGGAATGAATTTGGAAAGGCTGAAGTCATGGGAGGGGTCAAGAGGTCAGAATTGCCCCACGAGAATATGGTCCCAGCTTTTAGAAGCAGGACGCTTGGCATCTGCACCTTAGGGCTTCTCCTTCTTCAAAAACCACAAAACAAAGCAAAGCAACAACAACAAAAACCCCAGGGACAATTATGATAACAGTAGTTTTATTTCTTTTGGCTTTTCTGGGTGCCCAAATTGAACATTCTGAAGTTCTAGCAAAGTAGCTGAACAGAGAATAATCTATTTGACAATACTTTTGACTTCCACTAAAAATCAGCAATTTACCTGTACCTTTAAAGGGAGAAAAAGATGCCTAGGTCACTAAGAAAAATGAGTGCTTAAACCCAAATACAGGGGTGTCCTGCCTCCTGGTCACTCAAGACAATCAGGCTAACTAACAGCAAACCACCTGATCTGTGTGGTGGCAGGGGCGACAAAAGCCCCATCACTTATCACAGTAGAAATGACCTGACAGGAAGTAGTGCTTTCTTTCCATCCTTTCCCTCTGCACTCCCCCTCCACACTCTCCCCCCACACTCTCCATAACTCCCTTGCCCTAAGTGCACAGCAGGAAAGCCATTGAGTAAATGTGGCCCCATGTTTCCTACGCTAGAACTTTCTTTTGTCTAGTCCACATCATTTCCCAAGGGTCTCACTGAGGAGCCTGGGGGCAGGGCTCCTGCATGCCACTCTCTGAGTGTTGAGAATGTAAGGACAGCTTGCCTCACAACTATTAGGCTCAAATTAGGAGCCCCAGACCTCCTGACACTTCGCTGTCACTGGTAACACCTGGCTGCCCCCCAGGACACTTTTCCCACTCACGGATCCCAGGAGAGAAAGGAGCTGACAGAGGGCGGAAGATTCTGCAAGTCTGAAAGGATGACATTTGGCTCCACTTGTCCTTCTGACCTGGTCTTTCAGTGGGGTAGAGTCACTTCTGGCTTGAGGTGAAGAGACTGCCCACGGGGCCGATGCACCCGTGTCTCCCCTATAAAAACATACTTCTTGGGGGCAGCTCTCCATCAGCACTGGGGTTGTAGAAGATTTGAAGGCCAAGCACTCTTTGAAAATTACTTTTCAAAACAACCGCATCCACTGAAACCCTTTGCAATGTGTTAGTAAACAAAATACCTCTTTCCTTTCGTGCTTTAGGCAGCCTGCAGCCAATGAGAGGAGACTTTTCAATAAAAAAGTAAAATATTAACTCGTTGTTTGCAACCAGATAGGTTTATTTTAAACCAGCTTCTCTGGCTCTCTTTTAAGGAAATCATGCATATGTCTACCTGTCGTAGTCTGGTCTCCGTATAAGAAGGTGGTTACACTTCAACTTACAAGGTAAAGTGTCTCTGGTTTTCTGGTATACCTGATCATGGTGAATACAGTGCACTCTTGCTAGGAAAGCTCCAGGCTGGAATATTCAGCTCTAAGAATAGGCAAACAATTGATCTTATTCTAATGATACACACAGTATTATGAAGTTAGATTGTTCTTCCCTTTTACACAATTCAAATAATTTAAATCTATTAGCATTCTGCTTCAGTAATATAATTTTCTGACTGTTTTAAAACTTAAAAATTTAATCCTAAGGAGTTGGCTTAAAAATGCCATCTTAGTTTCACTGATGACAGAACCAAAACTCAAACTTTAAAATTATAGTGTTATGCCTTAGCAGATGCCAAGAGGTGGAAATCATCTCTCTAGAAAGTTCTATTCGGGGCGCCTGGGTGGCTCAGTCGGTTAAGCATCTGGCTTCGGCCCAGGTCATGATCTCACAGTTAGTGGATTCGAGCCCCACATCGGGCTCTGTGCTGACAGCTAGCTAAGAGCCTGGAGCCTGCTTCAGATTCTGTATCTCTCTCTCTCTCTGACCCTCCCCTGCTTGCGCTATCTCTCTCTGTCTCTCAAAAATAAATTTAAAAACATTAAAAAAAAAAAAAGAAAGTTCTATTCCCATTTGGATGACCCTTTCAAAGTTATTCATTGAATATTTGATAGACCTGAGAACAGAGCACATTCCTCACAATTTCCACAGGAGCCTTAGGAAGTTGAAGAGACTTATGTTGATGAAAAACAATGTCAGAGCAAAACAAGCACATCTGGGCCTTACTTCCAAGGAGTCACAGCTTCTTGGCCTGGAGAAGAATTAGGGCAAGAGTCCCTTTTCAAGGGCTTCAGGCTTTCTTCTACACCATCTGATTGCTTAGAAGGCAATATTGCACTGCAATGACATGGATATAAATCTCTACGCAGTTTCTGGATGTCAGTGAGGATGTCACCTATTAAGGGAAAAATAGCAGATGTGGCCAGATTCATTTAACTACTCCCCACGTGTCTACTGCATGACCTTCGTGGGGGTTTTTCTTTATCCCCAGAACTGTAACGAGGGCAGTCTAGAGAGGCCTTTCCTGAGGCTTCATACTTTATATACCAATAAAATAAAACTAAAAAAAAAATCTTTAGTGTAGATTCTTTACCCTATCAAAAATCATCATTGTAATGCCCGCCCCCCAAACCTCTAGCCCATTCCCCAAGCAATTAAAATAAGGGGTAAGGGGACTAGAAAAACTGGACAAGCTCCTTTAACCCTCAAATCAGTAGTCTAGAAAAAATTCTCAAACTCTTTAATCAGGAAGAATCTATATCTGTTGTCTCTCAACAGATATCCAGGTCATGCTAGGGACAACCTTAGGTTGTCCTTTAAATTTAATGACTTAAACTTTCATCAACTGTCCTTTCAGAGTTAATAGGCTGTGTTAAAAGGGGTTTAGGATTTATGTGCTTCTTCAAAATTAACTCAATAAAAATGAAAGAACTTTTTCCAGCCATGGAATCTAAATAGAAACATGGACAATTCATAGAATTACATGTATTTCTTAATCCATTTAAGAATTCAGTGAGTTGGAGCGCCTGGGTGGCTCAGTTGGTTAAGCGTCCAACTTCGGCCTAGGTCATGATCTCACTGTCCGGAGTTTGAGCCTTGTGTCCCTCCCTCCCTCTCTCTCTCTCTCAAAAATAAATAAATATTAAAAAAAGAATTCAAAGAGTTAAAAAATTTTCCAATAAGCTGTCTCTTTTCATTCAAGCAAATCTGTGTCCTTTCCAAAGATTTACGTCTAACTTGAGCTGAATGTCCATGAAAATAAAAAAGGAAAAGGTACTCTGTGGGTCTGTTCCGTTCTCAGGGTTCAAGCAAACAGAAATCTTAATATAGCCATTGGAAGGATTATGTCTTCATGGCCAAGAAACTTGTGTTGGAAACTATTTTCTCACCATTTTATTCTATTTAACATTTTAACGAATGTCCACAGACTACTCATAGCTCCTGGAATACCATATTGAATCAAAGGTATACAGTGAGGGTTTGCAAGCAAGAATTTTTTTACCCTGTTGAATCGTTCAGTTAGACCTTCTGTGGGTCTTTTCTTTCTCAAAGCTGTTGTGATTCAGAAAAGTAAGAAAAAGAAAATGAATTCGCTGTTACCTGTACCAGAATTTGTTTTAAATAAAAACAAGCCTGGAGCAGCTGAAATGCTTCTCCTTCTTCCCAGTTTGGGTCACAGCTGGGATGGAGATGGGGAGCCCTGCACCCCCACCCCAGTTATGTCACAGGCTAGAGCTTGTTGATGTTCTCTCCTAATAACTTCCTTCTCCCCTCCTTGGCAGGATTCAGACAACACTCCCAAAGACTCTGGCCTGATCCAAACAACAGACAAAGCTCTCCACAGGCGCAGGCAGTTTTGAGCAGCATCCCGCAATTCTAAGGAAACTGCACTGGGGCAGGACATTTTCTTCCAGAACACTGGTTAGATTCGACTAGAACTGGGGCAAGAAAATACTCTGTGGCATAATGTCAACCGAAGGGAAAGAACAATGATTCGTGGTAGCTTTCAATCAGGCCCCGAGCTGCCAGCGAGGCTGCACCTGGGCGATGCTGAGGGCAATGCAGGGCCAGGTGTGCCGATCCCTCCAGGCGTCGGTGACTGCGTGGCCACACTGACCTCGGGCTCGGTCCTGCTCTCCAGAAAGGGAGGCCAGCCCAGTCACAACACTGGGCGCGAGGGAACGCCTGGGACTGCTCCCCTTCACTAGACAGGAAGGACCTTCTGGTGCCTTCACCTTTTAACTGAGATGTGTCACCAATGACACTTAATTACTATTGTCCAGTAATTGCACCACTGTCATCTGCGTCTCCCAAGTTCTCCGGGCACACATCCTGCAGCCAAACGGGTCAGTTCCACCTGGGACTTTTCCACTGGTCCGGCTGAACCGGCTTTCCTTTTCCCCAAATCCAAGCAGGACTTCATCAGCATTTCATGAAAGCGAAGAAAATCCAAAACGCCGCAAAAGAAGTGGGGGAAAGGGGCCTAGGCCCACCCCTTGGCCACCCGTGCGCACGATGTGTATATTTATAAAACCTGTTGTGCAAGTCGAAGGGGGACCATCCAGGGTAAAAGTCAAACCCGTCCATCCTCGTTCCTCCGGGCGCGCGGAGGACGCCAGGCGGGGCGGGGTGCGGCAGTGGACCTGGGGGTCGCGGAAGGATGCGGTTCCCGGCCGAGAAGTTGCCCTGGGCAACCCCGCCGCGCAGGAACAACCACCGGTGCGGGCCGCTTAGCGCCGGGAGGGCGACTATGTCTTGCGGCCATAGGGTCCACCTTCGAGCGGTCGTCAGCAAGGGTGACAAGGGCGACAGAGGCGACCGACTGCAGATCTCACCTGCGCCGGGTTCTCAGAGGCGACGCCTGCGCGCAAAGGGTCGAAATGGCGCCGCGCGCCCCCCACCGCGGCCCCTAGCCCCCAGCCAGCATTCAGGACCCCCGTTCCTGTGGCCGCGCCCTCCACGGAGGCCCTCAGTCCCCAGCCAGCATTCAGGGGCCCCGTTCCTGCGGCCGTGCCCCGCACCCCCCAGCGTCCCCCAGTCCCCAGCCACCATTCAGGGGCCCCGTTCCTGCGGCCGCGCCCCCCACGGAATCCCCCAGCCAGCATTCAGGACACCAGTTCCTGCGGCCGCGACCCCCACGGCGCCCCCCAGTCCCCCCACCAGCAGTCGGAGCCCCGGTCCTGGGGCCGCTCACCTGCTCGGCTGGACGGCGGCCGGGGCGGGGGAAGGGGGGGCTCGGCGCAGGGCG
>NC_043703.1:77417939-77419457 GCF_006229205.1 Suricata suricatta | reverse complement strand
CGGGGCGCGGGGGGCAGGGCGGGCCGCCGCTGGGGGACGCTGGGAGACGGGGTTGGACGCGGGGGGCGGTGGGCGCCGGGGGCTGCAGGACCGGGTCCCGAAGGGGTGGGGCGGCCCCCGTCTCCTGGCTGCTTGCGGGGTTCGCTCGGGTCGGGGAAGAGGGGCGCTGGCCCGGCGTCCTAGGGAAAGGACCTGGGCGGGTGGTCCGCAGCCCTCAGGGATGCTCTGGAGGAGGTGGACTCTTGGGGAGCGGGGCTGGGGACAGGGGATCTGGCCAGGACACACCCCTTCTCCCCCACCCCCACCCCCACCGTCTAATAGCCGGCCGTGTGCCCGTGCCGCAGGGCGGCCCGGAGGCACAGTGACTGTTGTTCTTTATTAATTAATGACCACCTAGGGGAGCGGAAGGGGTTATTTTTATTAGTTGTCTCCTTCTTTTGACACCTCCGCCTGGGGAAGAGCACCGTGTAGGGGGCCCTGCTGGGGCCCTCCTTCCCCAGCCAGGGCTGAGAATGCCCAGGGTGGGCACAGGGGTAGGTGCAGGGCCGATGGATGGACTTGTTGGGAGCTGTGTAGGGACCCTGCTTCACAGGTTCAAGCCTGTTCTAAGCCAGAAGGGAGATGTGTGACTTTCTTACTCCACACAATGGGTTGGTAATTAAATATCCCCACCTAAACAGTACTCAAGTTGTTGGGTCATAATCTGTCATGCAACAGGATTAGTGGTGGTTCTTAGGTCTCTTTAAGGTCCTGAAAAATGAACCAAGAAGATAAAAATCTATCCCCTCCCCCGAAATATTTTGAGAACAAGATTCTCAGAAAATTGCCCAGACTCAGAGAAGTTTAAAATACTTTGGGGTGGGCCCTGGAATGGCCTTGAAAGTATGGTTGGAGACACACAAACACCTGTTTTAGGCTTTTCCATTAGACACACTTACTGTCTTTAACGTATCTTGTGTCTTGAATGTTCTCTTGGCCTTAAAGGTGGGGCTGGTCCTCTCCTGCCCTCCTTTCTAGTCTCTCCATCATTATCCCCAAATACACTAGCTGCTTGCACAGTAATGTAAGTCAGTTGTGAAAGCAGATTGTAAACCTCTTTGGGGATCATAAACAGTTGAGGCTTTTTTCTGCATTCCCACCACATTTTGTAGTAGATGCTGCTCCACCAGGATTTGCATCTTGATTGGCAAAGCCCAAGAGCAGCAGATAACCCCGGAAATGGCTCTTACTCCTAAAGCGTTACTGCCCGCAGGCCCCCTCGTTAAAGCTGCTTCCATACAGCACATGTCTGGGCACTTTTGTTTTTCATAATATTTTATTGTCAAATTATTTTCCATACAACACCCAGTGCTCTTCCCCACAAGTTCCCTCCACCATCACCACCATCTCTTTTCCCCCCTCCCCCTTCCCCTTCAACTCTCAGTTCATTTTCAGCATTCAATAGTCTCTCAAGTTTTGTATCCCTCTCTCTCCCCAACTCTCTCTCCCTCCTCCGCTCCCCCTGATTCTCCATTAGGT
>NC_043703.1:77395315-77417839 GCF_006229205.1 Suricata suricatta | reverse complement strand
CAGCATCTATAGTCTCTTGATTTGTTCATTTTAGTCACTCTGACTGGTGTGAAGTGGTATCTCAGTGTGGTTTTGATTTGTGTTTCCCTGATGATGAGTGATGTTGAGCATCGTTTTATGTGTCTGTAGGCCATCTGGATGTCCTCTTTGGAGAAGTGTCTGTTCATGTCTTCTGCCCATTTCTTTACTGGATTATTTGTTTTGTGAGTGTGAAGTTTGGTGAGTTCCTTGTACATTTTCGATATTAGCCCTTTATCTGATATGTCATTTGCAACTATCTTTTCCCATTCTGTTGGTTGCCTATTAGTTTTCTTGCAGAAGGTTTTTTATCTTGAAGTCCCAAGGGTTCAGTTTTGCTTTCATTTCCCTTGCCTTTGAGGATGTGTCGAGTAGGAAATTGCTGCGGTGGAGGTCTAGGGGTTTTTTTCCTACTTTCTCCTCGAGGGTTTTGATAGTTTCCTGTCTCACATTCAGGTCCTTCAGCCATTTTGAGTTAATTTTTGTGTATGGTGTAAGAAAGTGGTCTAATTTCATTCTTCTTCATGTTGCTGTCCAGTTCTCCCAGCACCACCTGCTAAAGAGGCAGTCTTTTTTCCATCGGATACTGTTTCCTGCTTTGTCAAAAATTAATTGGCTGTACATTTGTGGGCCCAGTTCTGGGCACTTTTATTCTAGACCAATGGAAATTATTTCAGGACCTTTCCAGGAAAGAACTTTGGAACTAACGTAGCCCCCAAAGAATGTGTTGCATTTGCTCAGGTGTCCAGAAAGGTGACAATCTCAACACTGTGCGAAAGTACTCTTTTCCTGTACCCATGGATTTTTACTTTGTCATTTGCCTCTTAATATTTAATCCCATCCAATTTTCACTTCTTATCGTACGATCCTGTTGCAGCAGAAATTTAATATGGACTATATATACATACGGACTTGTTGAGATGTTCATCTGAAAATGGAAAGTTAAGGATTTTATGCTAATGAGAACCAAAGGCATCGATAGTGTTGGCCTGTGTGACACACGTGGAAAGCCCTTCGGGAGCTGATTACAACTCCACTGTCTACTTAACAGCATCACACAATTCTGAAAGCAAGGCTTTGTAGCCCTGGTTGTAATCAGTGATGTGATTCATTGATATCTTCCCTCTGTGTCTTAATGATGAATTCCAGAGGCCAAAAATTTAATCTGCACAAAATCTGTGAAGTGTGGATCTTCCTTTGAAATACCAGGAGGTTTGAAGGGATAATGGTGAAATACTCTTGAAAATCTGTAAACTCTCCAGGTGACCTCTCCTGCCTTTCCATAGAGAACAAAGGAGACTCCAGCCCCCACTCCCCACCAGTGCCAGCCCCCAGGTCCTGCCCTGTTGGTCACTGGTGCAGATTCACAGTATAAATTCAGTGAAGGTTCTCTTCCTTGTAACTGACATAGTCCCAGACGCCTGGAAAGGAGAGAACTGTGTTCTCCTTTAAAAAGACCCTAACATTAAAAAAAAAAAAAAACCCTAACATTCAGTTGACCAAAAAAAAGCCTATATTGATGGAGCCGACCTTTATTAGGGGGGGGACATAGTGGAAATAGTTCCTGTATCAAGAGTTTTCTGGTTTGATTTTTCAAATCTTTGTGCAAAGGTCATGTGAGATGCTATTGAAAAGGTAATACAATACTATGCAGGTTTCTGGGAATCTAACTTTGTGAGTCTTGGGTGAGCCTAGGAATTTTCACTTTTATCAATTATCCTGAGCGTTCCTGATATAGGTAGTCTGAGAGCCATACTTGGGAACATGCTAGTTATGGATGTTCTTTGCTTTTTAATTTTTTAAAAGATATCACTGTTTTTATTTCTTCTGTGTTCTGTTTTATTTTATTTTATTTTTATATCTGGTATAGTTAACATACAGTGTTATATTAGTTTCAGGTATACAATATAGTGATTCAACAATTCCATACGTCAAACTCAAGAAAAAGACTTTTAATTGTAGAGAACAAACTGATGGTTACCAGGGGGGAGGCAGGTGGGAGGGTGTGTGAACAGGTGATGGGATTAAGGGGTGCATTTGTGATTTTTAATTGTAAGATATATGTAACAAACTTTTAACCATTTTATTTTATTTATTTTTTAAACGTTTATTTCAAAAGAGAGAAAGAGAGTGAGTGGGGAAGAGGCAGAGAGAGGGGGGACAGAGGATCCAAAACAGGCTCTGTGTTGACAGCAGAGCCCTTATGTGGAGCTTGGAATCCAGGAACCATGAGATCATGACCTGAGCTGAAGTCAGACATTTGAGTGAGCCACCCAGGTGCCCCACTATTTTAAATTTACGTTCAAGTTAGTTAACATACAGTGTGGTCTTGGCTTCAGGAGTAGAACCCAGTGATTCATTTCTTACATATGACGCCCAGTGCTCATCCTGAAAACCATCAAGATCCTACAGGAGAGAACAGGTAACAACCTCTTTGACCTTGGCCACAGCAATTTCTTAACTTGACAGGTCTCCAAAGGCAAGGGAATTAAAAGCAAAGATGAACTCTCGGGATCTCATCAAGATAAAAAACTTCTGCACAGTGAAGGAAACAATCAACAAAACTAAAAGGCAGCCCATGTAATGGGAGAAGTTATTTGACATATCAGATAAAGGGTTAGTATAAAAAAATCTATAAAGAACCTACCGGATGCTCCATTTTTAACCATATTAAATTGTACAATGCACAGAGATGTTTAGTTTATTCACAATGTTTTGCAACCATCACCACTGTTTAGTTCTTTAATGTTTTCATCACCCAAAAGGAAACCTGGTACCCATTAAACAGTCACTCCCTGATTCCCACCCTCTGATTAACTACTAATCTGCTGTGTCTGTGGATTTACCTGTTCTAGATATTTCATATGAAAGGGCTCATACAATATATGGCCTTTTGTGTCTGGCATCTTTCATTTAGCATGATGCTTTCGAAGTTCATCCATGTGTTAGTGCCACATTCTTTATAATGTGTGGATCTACCACATTTTATTTACTAGTTCATCAGTTAATGTATACCACATTTTATTTACCTGTGCTTATGGACACTTTGGTTGTTTATACCTTTTGGTTATTGTGAATAATGCTGCTATGAACATTCATGTGCAGGTTTTAGTGTTAACACTTATTTTCAATTCTTTTGAGTATAAACCAGATGAAGAGAGGGACCACTGGGTCATGTGGTCTCTCTGTGTTTAATTTATTGAGGACCTGCCCATTTTCTATTACAGCTGCCCCGTTTGACAATCCTACCTCCAGTGTCTGAGGGTTCCACTTTCCCCCCATCCTCATCAACACTTGTTGTTTCCCTCTTCCTTTTTTTAAAGCTGCAGCCATCCTAGTGGGTGCTAAGGGATTATCTCATTGTGGGTTTGCATTGTGTTTCTCTGATGTCTAATGACACTGAGTATCTTTTCAAATGCTTGTTGGCCATTTGTATATCATTGGGGAAATGTCTGTTTGGTTATGGATGTTTTCATGCGCCCAGGTGATTTACAAACACTATCTCAACAAATACAGAGTTCCCACGATGTACAAAATGTAGGTTGCTGCGGGACTCCGGCCTCTGTGTGTTCCCTACAGACTTTGCTGTGAGGAGGCAAGGACTTGTGCCGGAGGATGAAGCATATGCTGGTGATGGCCGTGAAATTGGGAAGGGGCACAGCGAAGCTGTCATCAAAAGCGTGCCTGTGTGTCCTTGCTCTTCCTGACTGCTGGTGTCAGAAGCCTTGAGCCTCCCCTTAGATGCTGGTTACGGCTCTTCAATTGTTCTCTTGTTCCACGGGGCCCTTCAAGTAGATGAACTGAAAGGACTAGCTGTGGCTTTGGTCCTTTTCTTTCTTATAATAAACCTTTTATTTATTTTCAGACAAAATCTAGGTTTTATTTATTTATTTATTTCAATAGTTTATTGTCAAGTTGGTTTCCATACAAACATACACCCGGAAGCCAGCCAATAGACAAGCAAGTGCAGTATAGCGGTGAGGGCTGTGATAAGGCAGGTCAAGGTAAACAAGCACCATAAACAGGCCAAGAACATGAGAGAAAAGCAGAGGCTTCTGAATACAGAGGAGACTTGGTAAGAACTTAATTTAATGGGTGGTATGCAAATCGAAAGAAGCCACCACAAAATGTTAACACTTATGTATTATCTTGTCTGAAGTGATTTTTACAAGTAATCTTAATTTCCCCCTGACAGTGAATACATGATACATTGGTTGTAAGAAAAATAAAGATTAAGAAATAAACTAGAAGAGACAAAGGATATGGAGGGTATGCCTTTATTCCTTCTTTCTGTAAAAATAATGAAGACTATACTGGAGACATGTTTCCATGCGTGTACCTTTCAAGGAAAGAAGAAATCGCCTGCTGATAAGGTGTCTGAATTCACTACAAATGCATCCTTTGGGAACTATCAGCTTCTTCAGTGGAGTTTTGTTTGTTTACTTCTTTTCCATGACTAATCTCCAAAATGTAAGTCGGCTGACGTGACACATGACCCTTGTCCTTCAGGTGTGTTATCAGCTGATGGCTTCTGGGCCAGGGCCTGAGGCGCATGTAGCACACTGTCAGTTTTCTGAGTTGAGGGCCTGGCGATAGGGGTTAAGGAATTGAGCACAGATTATTAGACGACAAAATGAGAAAATTCATAGTAACTGTGACAGTGAAATAAAAGCAGACAATTTAAGTCTACTCCTACTAGTTTCCAGGTGGGCTTTTCTGGTAACTGACTTTCTAACCTCTCTGGCAGATGATCAAGGTCAGTGGGCCTTCCCTGAGAATGGCACCCAAAATTTCTTCTAAGCTTTCTGTAGTGTGGTTTATCTACATGAGTTCAGTCACACCTAACTCAGCTTGAGGCCAATTGGAACAGGGTTTCGTCTGAGCCTGGCTTCAGAGAAGCTGCCCTGAGCACTGGGTGGGATGAGAGGAAACCCAGAGGGCTGGGAAATAAGGCCCCATGTAGAGTGAGGGAGGGGCCTCCAGATCCTTCTGCTTTCCTGCTTCCTAAAATCTCCAGCAGCAGCAATGCCTTCCCAGGCAAATCCAGGCATACTCCAAGGATGAGATTAGAATATTAGAATAATAATGCTCTTATTACTTATTAATAAATTCCACAGAACAGGCATTATCTCTCCTTGCGACGGTCCTATGATGCAGGTAATACTGTCCCCAGAGAGGCCCTTGTGACTTAAGAGGCTTCCAGCTGGGTGCCAGAGCTAAGGTTCAGACTGAGCATAATTCAGTCTCCAGCTTCATAAATGTTCCCTCCAGGGTGCCGCCTCTGACCCTGCCCTCCTGGGAGCCCCCCTCAGCCTCCACTGCTCCGCCTCCCTTGCCTCTAATTGCACCTGTCCCTCGACAAGCATCTCCCCACTTCTATGATGGATGGAGGTTTTCACTTCCCTTCTGCTCTCGCCTAGCTGTGTTGTGACCTGTCAGCTGGCTGGCCAGGGCTCTGTGTGCTCTCTGTGTTATCCTGACTTGAAAAGACCTAACTACAACCAGGGCCCCAGCTTTTACTTGTTAATGAACTTGCCACCTTAAAAATGAGAAGCTAGACATGGTAACAGTTCAAGGTCCCTGACAGGACCTGGCACCTGGGCAGGTGCTCTGTGAAAACTCATTGCTTCCTTTCTCTCCTTCTCCTTCTCTGTTTTATTGTCTTGCTCCTTCCTCCTCAGTTTCCTCCCTGTAAATGGGAATGTTTCAGAACCTCACAGAATGTTGGGATCTTAAATGAAACCATGGAAGGCCCAGCACAGCGTCTCAATCTTTGCCACACACCATTTCCATAGGACATTCCTCAGTCAACAAAAAGTGTCAATAGTTGACAATGTGCTTTCGTGTCACATTTCCCCCCACCCGTTGCCCTTGCCTGGTTCTCTCTTGTCTTGCCAACTTCTAATGTGACGGTGTTGTCGCAATGCGAGCTTAGGGAAATGACGTCTAATCTCAGCCGGATGGTGCTTGTCTGAGGTTTGGTGGCCCGTTTGTTCCCGGCCCTGTTGTGTCAGCCAACGCTGGGCTCCTTGGAACTGCCTTTCTGGAGTATTCCCGCCTCCTGCTCTCAGAGGTGTCCAGGCTGTTTGTTTGAGCTTGAAGACATGGCAGGGATACTTTACAGTGTCCCAGGGACCCCAGGGATCATTTGAGGAGATGCTGAGAAAAGATCTTGTGGTTCAAAACTTTTGTCCTTATTTACTGAAACATATTTTTCAGAATCTCTTTATTCCTTCTGTTTCATTTAGCCTTCGAGAGCATATCTGTCAGTGTAAAGATGTAGGTGGTTTAATATTCTGGAGAACTTCTCCTGTCACAGTTAATCCTGCCTTGCTCATCCTGCTGTTTTCTTTTTTTTTTTTTTTTAATGTTTTTTATTTATTTTTGAGAGAGAGAGACAGCACAAACAGCGGAGGGTCAGAGAGAGAGGGAGACACAGAATCCGAAGACAGGCTCCAGGCTCTGAGCTGGCAGCACAGAGCCCGATGTGTGGCTTGAACCCACAAACCGCGAGATGACCTGAGCCGAAGCCAGAAGCTCACCCGACTGAGCCTCTCAGGCATCCGCCCTGCCCCCGGGCCTGTTTTGTTCCTAGTTACTTCTACTACTTAGGATAAAGCAATTCAATTTGAGAAATGAAATGAGAGAAGAATAAAGCAGGTTTTAGGGAAAGTAAAGATAAAGGGGAAGCCACCTGTGTGGAAATAAAGTAGAGAGTTGACCCATCCTTATTGAGTTGGGTCTTTGTTGTGTCACTTTATTTATTTGGGAGAATTACAAATTATTATAAGTGATCCTTATTTCCTAATGTAAATATATAGAAAAGCCTCATCAATTTAGCCTAATCCTGGGGTGCCTGGGTGGCTCAGTCAGTTAAGCATCCATCTTCGGCTCAGGTCATGATCTCACGATTCATGGTTCGAGCCCCATGTCGGGCTCTGTGCTGACAGCTAGCTCAGAGCCTGGAGCCTGCTTTGGATTCTGTGTGTGTCTCTCTCTCTGACCCTCCTCCTCCCTGTCTCTCAAAAAAAAAAAAACAACAAAAACCCAGAAAAAAATTTAGCCTAATCCGTTCTTCTTCTTCCCTTTCTAGATTAGTCGAAAGTTTCTAAAGTACTTAGAAAGAAAACAGCTATTGACAAATAGGACTAAACAAAAACATATTACCTAATAGAAATTCTTAGGAAATTGATACAAATATTTCTATTATTATTGTTTTTTTGCACATAGATGCTCTTAAAAGATTTTAGGTTTGTTCTCTAGTTCAATACTACTCCAAAAAGGAGGTTTACACTGTTAATTTATTAGCAAATCTTTATAAGTAGTGAAAAAGTAAAATATTAATCTATTTTGAATCTATGAGTTCAATTATTTTGAATTAGTACAAAGTAATGAGGTTTCACCCCATGGCCTTGCGTTCCATCTCTGTACCGGATGACCCATGGCTTTCATTCTCTGGTGTTCTACTATGATGTTCTTCCATTCAGGCCAAGTACTGAGAGGTGACAATGCTTTTGAGGTTGACATTGGGCAGCATTTAACTGCCTGTGTAATCCAGACTGTGGGATTCCACCTGTTCATCTGGTCAGAAGTTCATCCCTTTCTTTTCAGGCACAATTATCAAGAAAGAAAAGCATCTCATTGACTCTATACCAGAACATTACAAACAAGTACAGCTCATCTGATGTTGCATCTTTCTTTTTCTCTGTGGGACAGTTGGAAAGAACAAACTTTGGTAAGAAACTGGAAAAGGTTTATTGTTGGACAGCCAGTTTTCCATAATCCATGACGTTGGTTATAATTTTATGAAAGTTGATGAGCTCTAAAAGTAAAGATGATTCTCTTCCTCAGTAAAACCTCTTCCTTCTTCTGTCTTCTCCTTCCCTACCAATCCCATGGACATAGTCTCTAGAAATTGGAGGTCTCACATGGATAAGTCTCCTAGGGGTCCAGAGTCTAGACATTTGGATATAGAGTGGAGACTGGGGACAGCCCCTGGCCCAATACTGCTTTTAAATGTTCACTGAATGTATGAAATATAGAAAAAATTCAATGACATTCTAAAAGTCCTTTGGAGACTTCTGGTTTCTGGTAAAACATGTAGAGATCTTAGAAGTCATCACTCTGGTTCTGACAATAAGAAAAAGTTAAACAAACTGAAAATCTTCTTAGATCCACCAGAGAGTTGAAGTCACAGAGAAACCACTGCTGCCAAACTGGAGAAAGAAGCAGAGAGAGAGAATCACAGTTCACCAGGAGCAGAGGCTCGCTGCTAGAGCCAATATTTTCCCTTTTATTCAATATATCATGTCTGGTTTTCAACAACAACAACAACAACAACAACAAAATTATAAGGTATGCTAAAAGGCACAAAACATAGTCTGAGATTCAAAGCAAGTGTCAGAACCAGACTCAAATATGGCAAAGATTTGGAATTGCCAGACTGAGAATTTAAAATAACTGTTTAATATGCTAAGGGCTCTAATGGAAAGTGGACAACATACAAGAACAGATGGGCAATGTGAGCAGAGAAATATAAATGTTAATAAACAAAATAAAATTCTGGAGATCAAAAGTACTGCAAGAGAAATGGAGAATGTCTTTGATGGGTGCATAAGTAGACTGGACATGGGTGAGGAAGGAATCATGAAACAATGTCAATAGAAACTTCCCAAACCAAAAAAACAAGAAGAAAGAAAAAAGGAAATTAAAGAAAAGAACAGAATATCCAAAACTATGAAACAATTACAAAAATTATACCGTGCATGTAGTGGGAATACTAGAGGGAGAAAGAGAAAGAAATAGAGGAGATATGTGAAGCAATAATGACTGAAATTTCTCAAAAGTAATGATAGAGAGTAAATCACAGATCCAGGAAGCTTAGAGAATACAAAGCAGGATAAGTATTTTAAAAATCTCCAACAAGACAAATAATATTCAAACTTCAGAAAATCAATGAAAAGAGAAAAATCTTTACTTAAGCCAGAGGAAGAATAACTATTTTGTTTATAGAGGGACAAGGATGAGCATTACATCAAACATCTTTTGAGAAACTATGCAGGAAAGAAGAGGGTAGAATGAAATTGAGTGTTGAAAGAAGAAAACTTACAAACCTGGGATTCTTTATCCTTGAAATTTTTCAAAAGTGAAGGAAAATACAAATCCCGTCTGGTCCCATTTTATCAGGCACCTAGAATAGTCAAATTAATAGAGATAGGAAGTGGAATGTTGGTTGTCAGGAGTGGGGTAGAGGAGGACTGGGGAGTTAACCATTTAAGGGGTATGTAGTTTAAGTTTGGGAATATGAAAAATTTCTGGGTATGGAATGGGAGAGAAGAGAGTGGTTGAGCTACATTAGGAGTATACTGAATGCTCCTAAAATGTACCCTTAAAATGGTTAAAATTGTAAATTTTACATCCTGTATATTTTCTCAGAATGAAAAAGGAAAATAATTTAAAGTAGAGGATAAAAGAACAAAAATAAAGTAAAAGAAATAAAGATTTCCTCAGACAAAAATTGAGAGAATTTGTCACCAGACCATTCTGGTGACAGACCCAGAACCAGAAGAATTGTCTTCCTTGCACGAAATGTCAAAAGAAATTATTTATAGGGAAGGAAAATGATACAGGTCAGAAACCTGGATCTACATAAAGAATGGAAGAGCATTACAGAAGGCATAAATGGGGGTAAAAGGCATAAATGAGCATAAAATATGATCTTTTATTTTTATTATTCTTAATTGATCTAACAGAAAATAGTTTGTTCAGAATAATAATTGCAACAATTGTTTAGTTACTATAGCTTATGTATAAGTGAAATGTATAACGACAATCCTATTAGGGACAGAAGGAGCAGTTAGTAATACTCTGATGTAAGGTACCTGCACTATCCACGAAGTGGATATTTGAAGTGGTTATTTGAAAGTTTACTAATTGAAAATGTACTTGCACAGCTAAGCGCAACCTGTAAAAAAAGTAAAGAAAGATTTATGATTGATATGCTAAGAGAGGAGAAAAGTGGATTAATATAAAATGCTCAATTAAAACCAGAGAAGACAGGAAAAGAATGGGAGATCAAAAACGAAAACAAGGCAATGAATAGAAAATAATTACAAATATGATAGATATTAAATCCACTATACCAATATCAACTGAAATATGAATAATCTAAATAGGTCAATTAAAAGACAGAGACTATCAGAGTGGATCAAAAAATAAGAAAATATAAATATAAAGATGGAGATACTTTTGATTTTAAAAGTAAAGGGATGGAGAAAGATATGCCATGTTAGCATAAATCAAAAGAAAGCTGAAATAGCTATATTAATTTCAGACAAATCACACTCCAGGTAAAGGAAAAATGATCAGGGACAAAAAGGGGGATACATAATGATAAAGGGTTAATAATCTAAGAAGATGTAACAATTTTAAACGTGTATGCACCTAACAACAGAGCATCAAATTATATGAGGCAAAATCGTGAAACTGTAAGGAGAAATAGATGAATCCACTATTATATCTGGTGAAGTATCAGGAATGGACAGATCCAATAGGCACAAAATCAGTAAGGACACACCTAAATTCAATAGCATTATCAATCTAATTGACATCTATAGAACATTCAACAACAGCAAAATACACATTCTTATCAAGCTCACATGGAACATTCACCAAAGCAGGTCACATTCTAGACCATAAAATATACCGTAAAAAATTTTAAAGGGTAAAAATCATACAAAGTATGCTCTCACACTACAATGGAGTTGAATAAGGAATCAATAACAGAATAATTGCTGGAAAATGCCAAAATATTGGGAGGTAGTTTAAACAACACATCTAAATAATACATGGGTCAAAAAATTTTCAAGAGAAATTTAGGAATATTTTGAAAAGGTGAAAATGGAAACATAAGTTATCAAAATTTGTGGGATGCAGGAAAGAAAGCACTGCTCAGATAGAAATTTATGGCATCGAATGCATATATTAGGAAAAAAGAAAGATCTAAAATCAATATTTTCTAGTTTCTACCTTAGGAAACTAGAAAAAGAAGAAGAAAATAAACCTAAATCAAACAGAAGAAAATAAATAACTAAGAAAAAAAGAAAGAAGACATGACTTGCTATTTTAGACATAAAAAAGGGGCTATCACTACTGATCCTATGGACATTAAAAAGATAATAAAATATACTATGAAAAATTCTATGCCAACAAATTTGATAATTTAGATAAAATGGAACATTTTTTAAAGCCACAATCTACTAAAATTCACATATGGAGAAATAGTTAATCAGAATAAGCTTATATCAATTAAATATATTGAAGCAATATTATTAAGAAACTTCCAAATTAAAAGCACAAGACCTAGATGGATTCACTGCTGAGTTCTATTAAATATTTAAGGAAAAATAGTACCAATTCTGTACATTATCTTCCAGAAGCTGAGGGAATATGTTCTAACTCATTCTATGAGATTGGCATTACCCTAATTCCAAATCCTGACAAAGACATTATAAGAAAGAAGTCACAGACCAATATCTCTTATGAATATAGATATAAAAATCTTGAACAAATGTTACCAAATCAAATCCAACAAATATAAAAAATATTATATACTACAAAAAAGTGAGGTTTACCCCAAGTAAGGAATATTAGTACAATATTCAAAATCAATTAATATAACCAGTCACATCAATAGCCTAAAGGATAAGAACCATATGATTATATCAATAGATGTGGAAAAGCAGTTGCCAAAATCAAGGCCCATTTATGATAAATACTCTCAATAAACTAAACATAGAAAGGAACCTCTTAAACTTGATAAAGAACATCTACAAAGACCCTACAGGTAACATTATGCTGGTGAGAAACTAAGTGCTTTCCTAACACCAGGAACAAGACAAGCATTTTCCCTCCAATTCCTACGAACAACATCATACTGAAAGGCCCAGCTGATGTAATGAGATGAGAAAAGGAGATAAAAGGTACACAGATTATGAAGGAAGAACTCTTAGTTTATACATGACATGATTATTTATGTAGGAATTGTGAAGTACACAACAACAATTCTCTTGGAACTAATGAAGGACAACAAGGGGTGCAGGATACAAGGTAATATGCAGAAGTCTTGTGTATCAGCAATGAACACAATTGTGATTTCAAGTAAAAAACCAACAGTATTTATATTAGCTCCAAAAGTTAAATGCTCAGGAACAAAGCTAACAAAATATATACAAGATCTATATTGGAAAAGACATACCTCTGAATTGAAAGAAAGCACAGAAGATCTAAATAAAGAGATATTTCTTGTTTGTATTAGTTTTTTATGGCCACTGCAACAAATGACCACAAACTGAGTGGGTAAAACTACAGACATATTTTCCCCCACAACTCTGAAGGCTAAAAGTTTAAAATGAAGTTTTTGGCAAGGCTATGCTCCCTCTGAAAGATCTAGGGAAGAATCCTTTCTTACCTTTGTCTAGCTTCTGGTGTTGCCAGCAGTCCCTGAAGTCCCTTGGTTTGCAGCCATATCACTCCAATCTCTGCCTCTGTTATCACATGTCCTTCTTCCTTGTGTGTCTCTGTCTCCTCTGTGACTATCATTTCCCTTATCTTTTCTAAAAGGACACCAGTCATACTGGATTTGGAGTCCATCCTAATTTGGTATGTCCTCATCTTAACTTAGCTAATTTCATCCAGAAAACCCGAATTCCAAATAAGATCCCATTCACAAGTACTGAGGGTTAGGACTTCAACATATCTTTTTTGTGGACCTAATTCAACCCATAACAATGTTCTTGGATAGGAAGACTCAACATCATTAAGATGTCAGTTTTTTCCAACTTGGTCTCGAGAGTTAAAGCTACCCCTATCAAAATGTCAGCAATCTGTGGATCTATCATTAAGCCAATTCTAACATTGATATCAAGCAGGAGAACAGAAAGGCAAAAGACCCAGAATAGATAACATAACACTGAAGAGGAACAAAGCTGGAAAACTGATGCTTTTCAACTTCATGACTTCCTATAAAACTATAGTCATCAGGACAGTGTGGTATTGACAAAAGAAGAGAAATATATATCAATGTAACAGAATAGAGAGCCTAGAAGCAGACCCATACAAACATAATAAACTGATCTTTGATGAAGGAGCAAAGGCACTTCAGTGAAAGAAATATATTCTCTTTGATAAATGGTGCTGAAACAGCTGGACATCCACATGCATCTCTCTCTCTCTCTCTATATATATATAGAGAGAGAGACATTACACATTTCACAAAAATTGACTCAAAATGGATCATGTAAAATGTGAATGTAAAACCCCAGATTTTTAAATTTTGAGAAGATAGTCTAGGAGACAATCTAGAGGTAAGCTGAAGTTTGATGATGATATTTTTGATATAACACTGGAAGCAGAATCCACAAAAGGAAAAATTGGTAAGTTGGGCTTCATAAAATAAGAAAGATTGCTCTACAGAAGATACTCTTAAGGTAATGAAAAGAAGCCACAGATTTGGAGAAAATATTTGCAAAGCATATATCTGATAAAGGACTGTACACAAAGTAGCAAAGGGCTCTTAAAACTCAACAATAAGAAAACAAAGGGGCTCCTCGGTGGCTCAGTCAGTTAAGAGTCCGGCTTCAGCTCAGGTCATGATCTTACAGTTTGTGGGTTCGAGCCCTGCGACGGGCTCTGTGCTGACAGCTAGCTCAGAGCCTGGAGCCTGCTTCGGACTCTGTATCTCCCTCTCTCTCTGACCCTCCCCTGCTCGCACTGTCTCTGTCTGTCTCTTAAAAATAAATAGGGGCGCCTGGGTGGCTCAGTCGGTAAAGTGTCCAGCTTTGGCTCAGGTCACGATTTCCTGCTTCGTAGGTTCGAGCCCCACGTCAGGCTCTGTGCTGACAGCTAGCACAGAGCCTGGATCCTGCTTCAGATTCTGTATCTCCCCCTCTCTCTGACCCTTCCCTGCTTGCACTGTCTCTCTCAAAAAAAACCAAACAAAAAAATAAATAAATAAATAAAATAAATAAAAAAATTTAACAAAAATAAAGAATGGGCAAAAAGATCTAAACAAGATACCTCACCAGAGAAGATATATAGATGCAAATATGCAAAAAGAATGATAGTCCACATTGTACATTATCAGGAAATGCAAATTAAAACAACGATGAGATACTACTACACACCTATTACAATGGCTGGAATCCAAAAGGATGAAAGGGCCAAACACTGGCAAGGATATGCGGTAATAAGAATTCTCACTTATTGCTGGTGGGAATGCAAAATGGTGCAGCCACTTTGGAAGACAGTTGGCAGATGCTTACAAAACTAAACATCGTTTTACCATACAATCCAGCAATTGTACTCCTTGGGATTTATCCAGAAGAGCTGAAAACCTATGTCTACACAAAACCTTATGCACAGATGTTTATAGAATTTTTATTCATAACTGTCAAACTTGGAAGAAACAAAGATGTCCTTCAGTAGGTGAATGAATAAACAAACATGGTGTATCCAGACAAGGAAATATTATTTAGTGCTAAAAAGAGATGAAAAGCCATGAAAAGCCATGGACAAAACTTAAGTACATATTACAAAGTGAAAGAAGGCAATCTGAAAAGGCAATATACTGTATGATTCTAAACAATAGGACATTCTAGAAAAGACAAAACTATGGGGACAGTAGAAAGGTCAGTGGTTGCCAGGGGCTTGGGGAGAGGAAAGGACGAATAGGTGAAGCACTCGGGGAGTTTTAGGGCAGTGAAACTATTGTATATGATACTATAATGGTGGATACATGTCATTATATATTTGTCAAAACTCACCCAATGTAACACCAAGAGTAAGCCCTAATGAACTGTGAGCTTTGGGTGACAATGATGTGTCAGGTTAGGTTTACTGATTTTAACCAACATTCTACACAAAACAAGATGTTAATAATAGGGGAAACTCTATATAAGAGACAAGCGGTATCTGGGAACTCTCTTTACTTTCCACTCAATTTTTCTGTAAACCTAACATTTCCCTAAAAAATAAAGTGTATTAATTAAAAAGAAAAAGCCCTTTGGTTCTTTAGCTTAAGATCTTACATTAATTAACAGAATCATATCCTGTAGCTAATAGCATTTACTTACAAACAAAACATTAAAGTGTTTAAACAGTTGATTTTCTTAATAAATGTGTTTTTTAAAATTATTTTGAGTATCTATTTATTTTGAGAGAGAGAGCACAGCAGGGGAGGAGCAGAGAGAAGGAGAGACAGAATCCCAAGCAGGCTCCGCACAGTTAGCACAGAGCCTGATGTGGGCTCAGACTCATGAACTTTGAGATCATGACCTGGGCTGAGATCAAGAGTCAGATGCTTAACCAACTGAGCCACCCAAGTGCTCCAATAAATGTGTTATTTATTACATTGCTTCCTGTAGTAATTTTTATTTTCATCCATTCAACAAATAGTTGAACATTCACTATGTTCTAGGCCTAACACAGAGCATCAGCCATATTGGGTGAATAGTGAGGGAATGAACGAATGTGATTGGCCCTCTGCTGGAAAACATTAAGCTCTTTGACTTTGAGCCTCCCTCATCTTTCTTTGCTATACCTCTTCTCACCCTATATCTATGTCAAAAGCTGCTCTGGCCCCCACAAACAGGGTTACTCACTTATAATTTCTATTTTGTGGCCAGGTAGGAGGTTTACAGGTTTCATAGGTTTATGGCAAATCAACAAAGAGTGGGAGGGAAGCGAGCAGACCCTGAACTAGTTAATTTTAGGACTTCTTTCAGCTCTCATTCTCCACATCTGCAGTTCTAGGTTTCTCAAGCATTATATTTATGAGAACCAAAGAGGACCTGGACACAGTTATCCATCTGCTAAACAGTGATACTCTTATTCAAGAAAATTTCTGAGAGCAAAGCCATGTTATTGGCAGAATCTGACCTACCTTTGGTTCAGTAGACTGGCTCTATCTGGGCCCAGTGGTTAAGACTTTGATCCAAAGCCTAAGGCATTTTATCTTCCAAGGCACCTGTGTCAAAGCCCCATAGCTGAGATTATCCAGGTAGATGGAATCCTCTTTTTTAACTGATGAAACAAATGAGCATCCCACTGTTTCTCTTTTTAATATTTAACAAGAAACTTTGCACAGTTACTGGAATCAACCGTGTAATCTTAAGCAACTGGAAGCATCAACATCTGTCTTAGTCTTAAGGGAGGTGACATGGATTATGTCTTTGACCTATTTATGTCCCAGCTGGTGTCAGAAAAGCAGCTTAGCATCAATCACCCATAACTAACACCCTTGTATTTGGCTGGCACCAAACTGTAAAATCTTTTCTAACATGTCATTACAAACTTGGAAGCCATCATTTGCCTACTTGAACAGGGGAAATAATATCCTGTGACAAATAGAGGGCAAAGAGTTTGATTCAGTTTGTTCCTAGTGTGCTAGTTCTCTGGTTGAGCTAGGGAAAAAGGAAGCATTATTTATAATGCCAAATTTCATTACATTGCAAGGGAAGGGGGAAGGGAGAAAAGAAAAAGCATGGTGATAAATAAATCTGTAAGAAAAGTTGTTTGAAAACTTCCCCCATTCCATCTTTCCTTTGAGTTCTCTGTCTCAGGTAATGGCCAAGACAATCTTCCAGTCACTGGCTTGAAACCTCCCAACCCCATAAGCCACTACATAGATTCTTTCTTCTGATTTCTCTTGCATCTCTGTTCTCTGTCTTTTCAATGACTTTATTCAGGCCCTTGACATTTCATTCAAAAACATTTGTTGAGTATCCATAGGTGTGCGAGGCTCTGGACACACACCAGATGTTCCTGCCATGGAACATGCATGGGACCCTGGCAGAGAAGAGAGACATTGAACACACAATCACAAGGAAGGTCAGGGTGACCTGAAAGATGGATGGCAAGTGAACCAGGCTGCGAGGTTCAAGGAGCATGTGGAGACTGTGACATTTAAGTGAAAACTGAAAGGGAGGTCTTTGGATGGTGAAATATACTCAGGTAAAACTTGATGAGCTGACGACCAGAGTTACCATTCCTACTTAGCTCTGCCCTGTCCGTCTTCTCCAGACATCCCATAGTGCTTCTGCGGTCAGTGGGACACTCCACACCTCTTAGCTTGTCACTCAAACTGTAAACTCATTTCTACCTTTACCTCCCACACATTCTGATAGAGAGTTTATGTCCTTATCACACTGTTCCATTAGTAGGAGGGTCAATTTTATATCTCCAGGTCTTCGTATGAGCTGTTCCTTTGATTTGGATTTTGTTTTCTTCATCTTGAAAATTTATTCTTGTTCTTCAGAATCACCTAAGAGGTAGCTTGTTTTGAGTCTCATTCATAATAATGATTTCCCCCTGAATGTTCTGTGTTATTCATAGAATTACTTTGTATCAAGACCATTTTGCCATATGTCATATTGAGAAATTATTTCCATGTTTTTAGGATAAAATACTCTTGAGGATAGAAACATCATTGATGCCTTTCCCAGTACCTAGCACCCAGCATCAACACCTTGAGCCCAGTATCACACCAGCACTAGCACTGAGTACCAGCACCAGCACCCAGCACCCTACACTCTGTAAAGTGCCATATACACAGTCAGTGTATTTTTGTTCATTTTGTAAACAGTGAATTTTTGTTAAATTGAATGAGTACTCATTTCCTTAACCCAATTAATGATTCAAAAGAAGTCTCTTCTTTATTAATCATCTCTGCAAAATTACAACTCTATGGGTGTGACATTGCTGTAAGTGTTGTGTGTGTGAGATTAAGAAACCATATCCTATAATAGTTTAACACCTGAGTCCATGTAATTTAGTGTGGTGTAAGGAGTGACTTGTGCTGAGTGAACAAGGGTAAGCCTTGCAGAGATCTAGCAGGTGTAATTTGGAAGATGGAGTTGAAATGTGAACCTACTGGAACTTCATGTACTCAACAGGCAAAATGATAATATGGTAAAGAATCCATTTCTACCAAGCCCACATCTCCACTGTGCTTGTGATCAACAGTATCTCTAAGCTGCTTCCCACTGCAGAACTACGTGGGGTGTTTGTCTCAAGATGCACCTTTCTCATATTACTCAGTAATGAAAGGAGGCTGTTAATAATGTCTTTATAGTATTAATTGTTCAGTGCTGTACAGTTTATGAAGAGCTTTCACATGCATTATCTCACTTGAAAACAATTCTCCAAAATAGGTGACGTAGGTATTTTCATTTTATGGAGGAAGAAACTGAGAGTTCAGAAAGGTTCATTCATTCATTTCTTCATTTAACAAATATTTATTGGATGTGACTGCCAGACACGTAACATAAGGCGCTTGCCCAGGCAGGTCTTCTCGCTTCTTGCTCAGGCTCTTTCCATCAGAAATGAAACATCAACAGAAAGGAAATGTAGGGAGTGAGCCAGAATAACTCAATTCTGCAATTTTTAGGTGTTGGAGATGACGGATCTGGGGTGTGTTTCATGTCTGGCTTCTCCACTTGGATTGAATGTTAAGCTTCAAATTAAGAGGCTGACTCTTCTGCCTCATGGTATGCTTTGAATCTCGTGGAATACAATAAATCTTCAGCATGATCCCATGAAATATTTCTGAGCTGAATTTGTTTTGTATGTTCACACCCAACCACCTATTTGAGATATTTGAGAGCTTAGTTGCTTAGATATTTTCAATTTGTGTTTGCTGCAAAGTTTCTTTTATTGATTGATTGATTGATTGATTGAGTGGGGGCAAGAGAGAGAGAGAGAGATAGGAGCCTGATGTGGGATTTGATCCTATGACCATGAAATCATGACCTGAGCTGATATTAAGAGTTAGATGTTTAACTCACTGAGTCACTTGGGCACCACTGGACAGTTGCTTTTAAAGTGGGCAAGGGGCTCCAGTGTGGTTCAATGGGTAGTAATCTCCTAGCCCATGAGTTCAAGCCCTACATAGGGCCCTGTGCTGACAGCTCAAAGCCTGGAGCCTGCTTCAGATTCTGTGTCTCCCTCTCTCTCTGCCCCTTCCCTGCTTTGTCTCTCTTTCTCAAATATAAAGAAACATTTAAAAAATCTAATAAAATGGGAAACCATCACTGGTGTCTGTGTGAATTCCTGCTTGGGATAAACTGGATAGGTTAATGTCTTGATACACTACCACCAGGGTGTCTTTACGGAGCCAAATAAACATCCAAACTCTAAAGGCATTCGTCTGCTCAGAAGTGTGTAGTGCAGGAGGTAGAAATTGCTGTCTGGGTAGTCAGACCTTTCTCTCGGTGGGCATTCAGAGGTCTGCCCATCATCCATAAGGAGCTAGACTTTCTGCCCCAGGTGATGGCTCAGGTGAGAGTTGAGTTTCATTGGCAGGTGTGGTGGTACCCTGACTCTGGAGCCTCCTTCCTCACAGGAGCCATTCACGTAGCTTCCAAGGTCCCCACAAATGCAAGCATGGGCAAGATCACTGCACTGAAGGAAGTTCAATCATGTGGCTTCCTATCAGGTGTTCTCATGTTCCTGGTCTTGATGCAGTTATCAATCAGGCTGTTTCTACCATTAGTGACAGTTACATATTCCATCTTTATCTGTTTTTAGGACAGCAGAGCCCAGAAGCTAACCACAGGTCAAATTCTTATACAGAAGGGAAAGAATTTTTTTTTACTTAAAATTTTTAAAAATATTTATTTATTTTTGAGAGAGAGAACAAGCTCAGAGGAGGGGCAGAGAGAGAGGAAGACACAGAATCCAAAGCAGGCTTCAGGCTCTGAGCTGTCAACACAGAACCTGATATGGGCTCAAACCCACAAACTCTGAGATCATGACTTGAGCCAAAGTTGGGCGCTCAAATAACTGAGCCACCAAGGTGTCCCCAGAAGGGAAAGATTTTGTTAATTCTTTTCCCACATCCCCATCCAGACCTGGATATTAACATTTATCTTTTCTTCATATGTCAGCAATATCACAAGGACATATAAAGGCAGTTGAAATATTTCAAAGAAAAATTCAAGATAATGCTATGATTTTTACCGCCCAATTAATGGTCTAAGTTAGAGTTAGGGTGTATCACTCATATACCCAGGGCAAATGCTATTTTCTTCAGATTTATGTAAACAGCAGTATTTGATGACACAGAGGTGCCAGGTCAGGACAGGACTATTTGCTGTGTTTTGATGGAAGAGCTGTCCTTCATTCCTGAACTATGCCTCCTACTGTCTGCCTGTCTTGCAAGAGCACGCAAGGAGTTCTTCAGGGGCAACAGGGAGTGCATTGCTGACCTTTGATGATTGGATGCCTATGTCAGTGGGCACACCCAGAAACACAGCCTGTGGCCCCGAGCCATCCTGTAAAAGATGCTGCTTGCCTGCTCTCAAGTTTTGTACTCAGGTGCGAATTGCAGACTCTGGTTGGGTTTACCCTGGTCGGGTACGTCTCTTTAGCAATGCCTGTTTATAACCTGAGGCAGATGAACTGTGTGGTTATCAGTCAGCTACCTGCAGCTGAACAAACACTGTAAATTATAACTAATATACAGACACAATTATGACTCTGGCATTGCCCCTTCCTCTCAGCAGGGTAGTGTTGGGGTCCTTCATCAGGACTGGCTGGGAGAGTGGATTGGTGCATTTGGCCAAGATCTATTTCACCTAATGTCCTATTTTAAACTCCAGACCTCCCTTGCCCACTTCTACATCCCTTCTTGACTGTGCTCACCTATTTGCTTCTGAGTAGAATGAGTTGCTCATCTCCCTGACTATGGCTCCATGTGCCGTGACCAACCAGTGAACTTCACTTCAATAAGTGAGAGAAATGGCACTAGCCGAGGCCTTGACCATAGTCCAGGGGGCAGGTGTCAGCAATGGCCTGAGTTCTGTGCACCAGGCCTTTGGGGGGACTTCCAGGAGTTGCCAGATGGTTGCAAGTGCTTGGTTCCTGTTACCTACATCCCCCTAAAGCAGCAGATGTCCCCCCATCTCCTAGCCGGTGTCTCAGCAGAGGATAACGGAATGACCTCATAGCTTTATACACAAACCAGTTCACAAAGGATCCTCTCATTCAATGACCTCCATGGCTCTGTTCTGTTACCCGACTGACCCATCACAGCGCTGTATGGTCTGAGATCCTTTATCTTGGTTATATTTCAGTCCCGAGATCTTTCCAGCTTACACATACAGGTACTTTGTCAGATTTATCATTTAGGATTAGGTGGTAGTATTAGAATCAAGTTATAGATTATCTTTATGTTTATTAGTAGTATAGAATTTACTATCAATTGTCTATCAATTTACCTTCTACTTGGACATTCTGTTTGAGTTTTGAGCTTATCATCCCTGTCTGGAATGTGATTATTTTTACCCTTCCATGTAAGCAAAATCATGAAGCATGTGAAGGTTCTCATTCATGTTCCCCATTCTTCCACTCTCTCCATCTTTGATATTTATTTCTCCGCCTTGCTTTTTTGCTTTTTTTAAGGACACATAACCAGTGTTCCATTGCACTAAATCTTGTCCTTGTGACATATTTCTTTTAAGAACTGAGAACATAGAAGCTTAAGATGTTGTTTTTTCCAGTTAAATCTGGTAACATTTCCAGGTATTCTGAAAGATGTTGAAGGAGCTATTTTGAAGCAGAGAATTCTACTAATTATTTCCAATTCCAAAGGCTGGTCCACGGGGTGGTAGAGGGTGCTATGGTGCATGCGCAGGATTTGTAAGCAATCTTCCTTTCTCATATATGTATTTAAAACCGTAAATTCCTCTCTATGCATTGTTTTAATTTCATTCCACAAATTTTGATCTTATATTAAATATTTCTTTTCTAGGGGTGCCTGGGTGGTTCAGTTGGTTGAGCGTCTGACTTCAGCTCAGGTCATTATCTCACAGTTTGTGAGTTCAACCCACATGTCAGGCTCTGTGCCAGGAACTTGGAGCCTGGAGCCTGCTTCAGATTCTGTGTCTCCCTCTCTCTCTGCCCCTCCCCAGCTTGTACTCTGTCTGTTTCTCGAGATAAATAAGCATTTTTTAAAAAACTAAAAAAATAATTAACCACCTTTAAAAAAATTCCTTTTCTAAATAATCTGATAATGTCTTCTTTGATCCATGAGGTAACTCATTGTGTTTAGTGTTTCATTTACACATACATGGAATTTTCTATATATCTTATTATCAATTGATTTTATATTTGATTTGGTTTTTGTAAAAAGACCTATATGATGAAAACTATAGAAAACTTATGAAAGAGATTGAAGAAGACACCAAGAAATGGAAAAATATTCCCTGTTCATGGATAGGAAGATCCATGTGAAAATGTCATTACTACCTAAAGCAATCTACACATTCAATGCAATCCCCATCAAAATTGCACCAATATTCTTCTCAAAACTAGAACAAACTATCCTCAAATTCATATGGAACCACAAAAGACCCCGTTTAGCCAAAGTTATATTGAAGAAGAAAACCAAAACGGGAGGCATCACAATCCCAGACTTTAGCCTCTACTACAAAGCTGTCATCATCAAGA
>NC_043703.1:77368745-77395215 GCF_006229205.1 Suricata suricatta | reverse complement strand
TGGCAATGAGAGGGAATGACATATGGCCCTTCGTAGGAAAGTGGATGGACCTTGAGGGTGTCATGCTGAGTGAAGTAAGCCAGGTAGAGAAGGACAGAAACCATATGTTTGCACTCATTGGTCTAGCAGGAAAACAGGAGAAACCTAATGGAGAACCAGGGGGAGCAGAGGAGGGAGAGAGAGTTGGGGAGAGAGAGGGATGCAAAACTTGAGAGACTATTGAATGCTGAGAATGAACTGAGGGTTGAGGGGGAAGGGGGAGGGGGGAAAAGAGGTGGTGGTGATGGTGGAGGGCACTTAAGGGGAAGAGAACTGGGTGTTGTACGGAAAACAATTTGACAATAAAATGTTATGGAGAAAAAAAACTGTAAGGTTTTGAAAAAGACTCTTTTTTAGGGCAATTTTACACTGACAATAAAATTGAAAGAGAAGCACAGAGATTTCCCATACGCCCTCTGTCCCCACACATGCACTGTCTCCCCATTATCTACATCACTCACCAGAATGCTGCATTTTTTTTTAAATCAAGGATAAATCTACATTGACACATTGTAATCACCCAAATCCATAGTTCACCTTTGGGTTTACTCTTGGTGTTGTACATTCTATGGGTTTTGACAAATGTATAATGACATACTATATCCACTATAATATTATGTAGAGTATTTTCACTGCCCTAAAAATGCTCTGCACTCTGCCTATTCATCTTTTCCCCACACCCAAACTCAACCCAAGGAAACTCCTGATCTTTTTATTGTCTCCATTGTTTTTGCTTTTTCTAGAATGTCCTATGGTTGGAATCATATACTATATAGCCTTTTCAGATGGCTTCTTTTACAAAGTTTTTCTATGTCTCTTCATGATCTGATATCTCATTTCTTTTATTGCTGAATAATATTTAATTGGATGCACCACAGTTTATTTTTCCATTCACTTACTGAGGAGATCTTGACTGCTTCCAGGTTTTGGCAATTATGAATACAAGTACCATAATCATTCGCATGCATGAACTTATTTCATTCATTTTTGTGTGGACATAAGTTTTCAACTCCTTTGGTTAAATATCAAGGAGCCCAGTTTCTGGGTATAATGGTCACAACATACTTAGTTTTGCAAGAAATCACCAAATGTCTTCCAAAGTGGCTGTACATTTTGCATTTCCACTGGCAGTACATGAGACTTCCTGTTGATCCTGCATCCTTGTCAGCATATGGTGTGGTCAGTGTTCTAGATTTTGAATGTTCTAATAGATGTGTAGTGCTATCTCATTTTTGCTTTAGTTTGTATCTCCCTGATAACATACAATGTGGAACATATTTTCAGATGCTTATTTGCCTCTGTATCTTCTTTGGTCAGGGGTCACGATCTTTGGCTCAGTTTTTAATTGGGTTGTAAGGTTTCTCATTGTTGAATTTTAAGAGTTCTTTGTATCTTTTGGATAGCAGTCCTTTATCGTATGTGTCTTTGCAAATGTTTTCTCTGAGACTGTGGCTTCTGTTCTAATCTCTTGATACTGAGTTTTGCACAACAGATGCTTCTACTTTTAATGAAGTCCAGCTCATCAATCTTTTTCTTGGGTTATATCTTTGATATTGTGTCTAAAAAGGCAGCACTACGTTCAAGGTCCTCTAAATTTTCTCTTATGTTATCTTCTAGGAGTTTTGCATTTTACATTTAAGTCCACGATCCATTTTGAATTAATTTTTGTGAAGGGTTCAAGATCTGCATCCAGAGGTTTTTGTTTTGTTTTGCTTTTTACATGTGGGTATATGGTTGTTCCCACACCATTTGTTAAAGAAAATCTGTAAGGTTTTAATATTTTGAAATTTATGGACTTGTTTATGGCTCAGCACATGGTCTGCCTTGATGTCACTTGTGCTGTTGAAAAAAATATGTGCTCTACAGATGTTGGGTACAGTGTTCTATGAATGTCAACTAGGGCAAGGAGGTTGGTGGTGTTACTCAGATCTTTCAAGTCCTTACTAGGTTTTTTTTTTTGGTCTTGTTCTGCCAAATAACAAGAGAGAAGTGTTATTATCTAACCATTTTCATAAATTTGTCTTTTTTTCTCTTAATTGTAACAGCTTTTATTCATACCTTTTCAAACTATTGGTAGGCACATACACATATAATTGTTAAGTATTTGTGATGTTTGACCTCCATCATTATGACATACTACCTTTTTATTTATAGAGGACTCTTTATCTTGAAGTCTCTTTTGTTATATATCAATGTAGCCACTCCAGCTTTTATATATGTAGTTGTTTGCACAATGTATCTTTTTCTGCCCTTTTACTTTCAACTTATTACTGCCTTTCTAAATGTTTACTTACTTTTTAAAGAGAGAGCGTGAGCTCTCTTAGGGGACAAAGGATCCTAAGTGGGTTGCTGTGCACTGACAGCAGTGAGCCACATACAGGGCTTGAACTCATGAACCACAAGATCATGACCTGAGCTAAAGTCAGACGCTCAAGTGACTCAGCCACCAAGGTGCCCCACGTGCCTGTGTATTTAAGATAAGTTTTTTTTGTGTACAGAATATAGTTGGATCTTGCTTTTCTTCCCCCAGTCTACTAATCTTTGCTTTTACTAGAAGATTCTAGTTCACTTACATGTAATGAAATTATTCGTATTGCTGGATTAATCCTGCCATGTTACTATTTGTCTCCTATTTCTCTTTTTTGATTTCTGTTTGCCCCTCTATTCCTCTTCTTTTTTTTTTGCCTTCTTTAAATTGTTTTTTAGTATTACATCTTAATTGTTCTATCTATTTTATTCTATTAATTATTCTTTTCACTGCCTTTTTGCATTATTTTTTAACAGATAGCTCTAGAAAAGCAATTCTCAAACTTCAAGTGCACCTGAATCATCTGGAGGGCTTGTAAAAACACAGATCACTGGGCAACACCGCACAATTGTTGGTTCAGTGGGTAGGGGAGGTGTCCTAGAATGTGCATTTTTAACAAGTTCCCAGGTGATGCCATTGTTGCTGGTCAGGGGACCACCCTTCATGAATATTGTTCTAGGAATTAAAATCTGCACCTTTAAGGTTTCACATTATACTGAGAGTTAATGTTGTACTACTTCATGTGAAATATAAAATATAGGAAATTCTCAACCATATAGTTTCAATTAGCTATCACTCTAGCCCTTGTGCTTTTGTTGTTGTTATTCCATCTCTATATTTAGAAACCCACAACACAATCCTTTTCTTTATGCACTAATCATATGCTTTTTAATGAAATTAAGAGAAGAAAACACAGAGTCTCTTATATTCACCACATATTTACTATTCTAAGTGATATTTATCTTTCTTGGAAACCCTATTTATTATCTGATGTGATTTCCTTTCAACCTGAAGAATTTGCTTAGCATTTCTTAAAGAGCATTTTGTTTATAATGAATCCTGTCAGCTTTTGGTTATCAGAAAATGTCTTTACTCTGCTTTCATTTTTAGAAGATATTTAAAAGATATTTTTTCTAGGTTGGTTAGCTTTTCTTTTTTCTCGGTGTGAGCCTCATAAATCTTACTTTTTCACAACACCCCAGTTCATTATGATGCAGAGTGTTACAGGGCATATTTTAAAGAAAACCATAGTAAGCACTTCACTAATATTATCTATATAATGAGGAGAACACTTGTGGCCTTGGTGATGGTAGTTTCAGTGGAGTGGTGGGGATGAAGTGGTTTGAAGACAAATGAGGAGGTATGAGCAGGGAGTGTAGACACTGTCACACTTAGTTGACTTTCTTTCCCCTTGAAACAAATTAGGTTAAATTTGGGTTGTAGTTGGTGGATCCACATTTTGGTACCTTGATGGAACCTTGACTTCATAGACCTATTTATACTGTGAATTTATTTTGTCTGTGCTCCACCTAACTTTATTGATCATTTAACTATCTGCATTTATTCTGTTCTCCAAAAGCTGGCTTGAAATGGGTCTGAAGGTCCAGACATTGAGGCCTCATGTTCAGGATGTTCAGGATGAGTCTGCGCTGGGCCTGGTGTACACATAGCGGCTGCTTGAGCAGAGAGGCCATCCATTCTTTAGGCAGATGAGGGGCCTGCGCTCCATCTCAGCCTGGTCCTCATACCTCTGGGGAAGCATCGTGCTGTGAATTGGTGTTGTTGAGGGAAGAATCATGTTGGGGAGAAAAGAGTGGTATAGAAGAGAAGGTCCATGATTCTAATATGACACACAAAAGGAAGAGTGCCAGGAAGGAGATAGAAACATAACACTGCAGGGTTTAAGGGGTGGACTATAAGAAGGACACATTATTTTCAAGCAGGCCTAGTGGCGAAGTAAAACAGGAGGAAGCAAGAAGTAAGGACTGCTATGGGTCTATCTAACCACAGGTGATTTTGTGGACGTGGTCTGCATGGGTCCCCTGGGGTAAGTGGCTGACCAAACTCCTTCCTCATGTCACGTTAGTTTTACCAGTTTAGTTTCTTTTTTAACTTTTAGTGATGGATTGGGAACACGTAAGTGATCATATTGTGGCTTTGACCCCTTTATGGCCAATTTACCTTGTTTATTCCAGTGCTGATACCTTATGACCTAAGTGTGATTCAGGTCTTTAAGCTTTTTAAGGTGGGAACAGCCAGGAGTAGCTTTTTATATAACTATAAATTATAACATTTGGAGATAAAGATCCCAGCTATGCATGGAGACAGTCTGCCACTACCCCTGGACACAGTGCTTAGAGGTATGGATTAAAGATTAGACACAGTATCCACCCTCAAAAGCATTACATCTTAATTTGGGAATCCAGGGATATCAAAACAATCACATATGTGTCAGCAAAAGTCATTAGATGGAATATAAGAACCCTATGCAGTGGGAAGGTATGGGGTAGACAGTAGGTATGGTTTCCTGAAGCAGATGAAATGTGAGATGAAGCAAAAGTGTGATGCAGTGAATGGAAAGCGAGAGAGGGTGTCTATAGGGGATGGAGGGAAAATCACAGAGAGATCAAGTATATGTCCAGTTGTGCAAAAGCCCTTACAGAATACTCCAGTTCTATGGGCTTAGCCCTTTTTTCCAGTTTTGTTGTTGTTTTGCAAAATCAGTTTACTTTTGGCATATTTCTTGTGAGTATAGCTTATGAATAACATTGCTTCGTTTCACTCTTGAAGCCAAGAGTCAACTGAATGACAGCAATGCCACCTACTTACCTTTCATTTCTGTCCTTCACAGCCATCCCAGAAGAAGTAGGGGGGACTGCTGAGGGGGTCCCTGGAGCCTGATTCTCCCAGATATCATCTCTGTTTGATTTACCTATAGATATGATGGCCTGTGATTAAAATCACAATATTATAAATATTGTCTATCCTCCTTTAGCTGCAGTTAAGGCTTTCTTAGCCATCATTTTTGCACTTTTTGTGGAAAAATAATGTGCTATCAAGTGTATCTTCTCAATTTGATTTTAAGCTTCACAACAACCCTTGAAATATAAGAGTTTTGATCCCATACCACAGTTGAGGGTGACTAAAACACATGGATTAAGTGGTGTGCCCAAAATGCTTAGCTAGGAAATGGCAGGATTTGAATTCCCATACCCTGGTCTCAGGGCCAGGACCTCAGTCCTCATGGAATCCATCATGGAATTTATAGTCTGCAATCAAGAATGGGGTTTGGTTCATGAGCTCCATGAAGCTGCATGCAGATATTTGCATGCAGATGCCCACGTACATTTTTCTGGGGAGAGCATTGATTAGAGTGTCTAAGAGATGCATCATCTTTGGAGAGATGCAACAGCATATAATGATGCCCACCATATAGTTCACTTCTATGGCTTCTCCACGTATTGATTTTACTCCTAGAGAAGACCAACCCTTTCCAAAGTAAACATCTAGCCTCTGAAATGTTGTGTCAGGTTCCATTTATTATGTGACTAATTCTGCCCAGCCAATTGACTTCTATGCCACTAATTACAAAATGTTTCTATTTACGGCCCTTTTCCCCCCTCTATCATCTGTGATAAACTGTGGACCCAGACACAGATGAAAGGAGCCTAAAGTTTGAGAATAAGGACTATAATCGTAAAAGTTGTGCTGGTGTGCTTGGATAGCTCAGTCAGCTAAAGCATCCGACTCTTGATTTCAGCTAAGGTCATGGTCTCACAGTCTTGAGTTCGAGACCCTCGAAGGGCTCTGCATTGAGAGTGTGGAGCCTGCTTGAGATTCTCTGTCTCCCTCTTTCTCTGGCTCTCTCTTGCTCGCACTCTGCCTCTCAAAAATAGATAAAATAAACATTAAAAATTGTGCCACTTGGAGTGTTTTTATTCGGAAATAGTATTTCCTCTCCTGGGAAAGCTCACACTGTCTTATACATCCTGAAATGCACTGTGTGCAATCAGAACACAGTCTCTGTGGCATGCCTCATTCACAGCTGCCCTTCCTGTGCTGTCCATAGGGGACCAACTCTGTCTTGCCCTGGTCTGGGGAACAAGAGCTTGGAAACTATCCCTACATTCCATGGCACAAGTGAAATTGCTCTAGCGTCTCATCAGCGGAGGGCATCTAGGAGCAGATTGCTTAAGACAGGTGGAAAACATGAGGTAGGTGACAGTTTCATAGACAGTCTAAGGATGATTTAGGGCAGAACAAGGCGCTTACCCTTCCCAAGCAAGGTTGTAATCAAGGCAGGATATGTAGCAACCCTGGACAGGGCGAAGGGCAAATGGCTTCTGGGCACAAGAGGTCACCAGCTGTTTGAGGTTGACCTAGGCTGGTTCAAAGCTCCAGGGCTATTCTCTCTCCTTTTCTGTAGTATGTTGGGTGACTATTTCAACAGATAACATAAATAAGTAAAGGGAGAAATAGACAAAAGTAAAAATCTGAGTTTGGTAAAGTTTGGGAAAAGTGAGTGCAGCTAGTACATCTAACTAATCCCTGGGGCCTCTTTTTCAGCTGTTAGTTCTCTTCCCTTCCCTCTTTCCACCTTTAAGGAAAAACTGACATATTAATTAATGTAAACCCAAAGGAGTACTTAGACACTTGATGGTGACTGTCTTGTACAGAGCCATCCATGTAGAAGGTAGAGTTTTGACAATGATGGGTCCCAAGGTTCATGCCCAAACTGCCAGTGTCAGTTCTGCTGTATCTATCGATCCACGTGAGTCTTGAGCATGGCCTGCATTCAAGCAGAAGGCACATGGCCTCATCTCTGGCCCATTCCTGTTGTCTGTTTTCGGAGCATGTGCTAATGCTTGCTTACAGTCTATACTATGCGTTTACACAATTATCTGACATGATCTGCAGAGCACTGGAATCTTCACACCTATGAAGACCACCTCTCAAGGTAGGAAAGAGACTTGCCCTGTGTCATACCAACAGTGAGAGATATAGCAAGAACGTGTCTCCTGACCTCTGGGCTCCATGTACTATGGGTGTAGCTCTTCAACAAGGCTTCATTCAGCTGGAGTGAATTTGATTTTTGGAAATGTCTGAAAGTTGTTCTTCATCAGGGTTGGTTAAAAAATAAGTGGTTAAGGTTACAGTTTTGGTCAAGTATGAAAGGAGACCATGGTGCTTATTTTCTTGCATAACTCATAAGCCGCTCCTGAGTATAGTTGGGGTACGAGTGAGGTCTCCACAGGGCGTGTTCAAAGGGGATGTCTAGGTTCCTCTGTCTGTGCTGTGTCACCCCTCATGAGTATTCTGTCTAGAGGTCTGCACTGTGGCTTTCTGGGGTTGTTGAGGGGCCTGCCAGTGAGTGGGGCTGGTCTGTCTCTGAAAGTCATTTCCAAATCTGCATTGGTAGGCTCTGTTACTACTGTATTAATTTGCTTTCTTTTCAAACCCCACTTCAGAAGAATGCTGGGAAATAGGGAAGCTTTGAAATTAAGGCCTTTTATCTCTTAAATTTTTTTCTCTAAACAAGTCTCGCCAGTTTTCTTTCATTTCCTTCTTGCTCCTTGGTGCCCAGCTCTCTTAAATTACCCTCTGTCATCTTCACAATAGAAGCAAAGCATTCCCTTATATGTGATCCATTTATTAATAATTTCCATTTCCATGGCTCTAACTGGGCTACAGTATTGCTTTCACCCTCTGCCATGCATAGAGTTGTATGGTCATTTTTGTGATGACTGTTCTTTCATGGGGCTGACTTTTCTTTACCCCCTCACTTTTATAGGATCCATTATTTTAGAACACTTCCTTGCGGTCTCAAAATGTTTTAGGCATTTTTCACAGCCCAGAAGTTATTATATGATTAAACAATTTGCCATTTATTACTTACCATGAAGAATGTTTTATAATTGAGCTATAACTGACATATAAGACTAGTTTCAGGTGTACTGCATGATTTGATATGTGTTTGTACTGCAAAACGATCACCAGTGAATGTTTTACTAACTGTGCCAACCAGTTATTCCTTTACTCAGCAAAGATTTGTTAAGTTTCTCCTGTGTCCCAAGCACTAGGGTTATAGTGTTGACAAGATAAACGAGTCCCTTGGAACTTAGTGGTTTGTATTCTGAAATGGTGAGTAGCCACTGCCTGAAATCTTGTGACTTCTCAGAGTTTTCTAACGATAGTGAATACATGGTCAAAAGTTGCTTTGTCAAATGATGAACCCAAGACAATTTAGTAACAAGTTTGATGTTCTTTATTCAAAGGTAGCACAGTGCCTCACAAGCAGTGGAACACTCTGCAATCTTCCTGCGAGGTTTTGAGCAAGAGTGAGTTTAGAAGAGGCAATGTGGAAACAGGGCATAGCTGGCAAGAAGGTTGAGGATTTCCTTGGAAGGGTAGCAGGTCCTATTTTCTAGTGTAAGGTAGCGAGCTCAAGCTGAGTTGGAGGATCGTAACTGGTATATTTGATCAGTATGATTGGTGACTGGTGTTTCCCAAGAGCAAGCTGCCTAAGGTTTAGGTTTGTGACTTTGGGCTGGCCATGGGGCAGCTTCCATTTTGTGGGTTCTGATCTACAAATCAGTGATGTCCACTCTTAGGTGGTATAAGGGGTCACAACCAGGAATCACACAATTTTAGACAATCAAATGCAGGAAATTGTTGGGAATGCCAGGAGTAGGGGAGTAATAAAGGGCCAGTGGGCTTAAGATTCAGCAGATTAGTTAAATAGGCATTTTATGTGGTCATACAATGAACACTTTATCATGACCACCACTTCAACCTAGACATTCTCTCTTCTAATTGTACAACAGGTTGATGACATGGTGGCAGTAGGTGATTGGACATCGAAGGGACAATCAGCACCAACAGAGTGGTAAAGTCTTGGGACTTCATATTGGGATGAGCTTCCCGGGGGCCTTGTATTACTCATAGGCATTTATCCCAAACAGCCCATTCTGTAGTATCTTTGTACTTTCACATGTCCTTAGTTTGATTATAGGTTCCTTGTGGTCAAGACTTCTTTCTTCTGTACATCTCCACTCAATGCCTGTAACCATGTCCGTCTGTCATGTGGGTTCCACTTGACCCAGGATTTCATCAGTCCTTAGGAAATGTATTATGGAATTGTCTTATACAACCAAAATCACCCATAAGGAAGGTCCTTTTGAGACCTTTATAATAACCATATGCTCTTGCGGCGGAGGGGGGGGGTTCAAAGTTGTAAATCCTGTTCAATTCTACATGAGCATGAATCAGGATTCTAAGATGTTGGTAAGGATATATTGTAGTCCAGAGAAGTTGATTATCCCAGTTTTATAACTAAAGAGAACTTAGCACAGAAACCTTCCTGACTTTCCCAAAGCCACATGTTTTATAGTTGCATGTAAAAAGGAAAACCCAGAAAGTGGGGTGGCTCACTTTAGACCCCTTACCTACATATTTCAGGTCATAAACCTTTGCTTCCTCTTCTGTTTTCTTAAATTATTCTCTATCATGAAAACAGCTAGGTTTTTAAGTCTTCAGAGGTATTGCATTTCAAATACATTATTAAGTCTCCAGGGTCAATAGGCACCATAAGATGCCATCCCCAGTAGTAATGCTTCTCTAGGGCCATCATAGGTGACGTCCATGGGTTTTCTCAGCTTGAAGGTTCTATTTACCAGTTCTGTCCAGACGAAGATCAAATGCTTGCTGACTATACTGGTAAAATGACATTCCACTATTTAAATTTATGAAATATAGGTTTTAATTATGTTCTACACTATTTAATTAGTGACAAAAACATTGACTATTTTAAAATTTTCATCGAAATAATAAATGTACATAGTTTATAACTTCAAGCAGAACCAATGCTCTAAATATTCTATACACAGAATCAAACATTTCAATGCAATATTTCATTCCAATGCCTAGCCCCTGTACCTGTCCCAGTGCTCTGCCTCAGGGGCAGCTCTTCTGATATTTACCTCTATATTTCTAAGCAGCGTGCTTAATATACTATGTGCTGATTTATGGATATTAGACCTGTTGACTTTTTATTATGCCATTTGAAGGCTTAGTTCTTATGTAATCCCCACCATTCCTGCCAAAACATGCAGAGTCACAGCTCTGTTATTTTGGTGAAATCGACATTGCTAAATTACATGATTTTAAACTATATACACACTCCCTTCTGGATCAAGCTGTGTTTTATGTCTACATTTTCTTTCTCTTACAATTTTCTCCCCAACCCCACCTCCACCCCCTATACCAGCCCCCTCCCATCTGCCCTGGCCATGGAGTAAATAATGATTGTGCTTTCCGTTTGCTTAGCTTTCTATGTGTCTATTGTTGCATTTTCCCCCTGCTCTTCCAACCAATCTGTCACATGCCCAGAAATAATTTTTTCCAACTCCCAGACATAGCTCTGAACACTCGACCTGTTTCATTTGTTTCTTGGCGTCTTCCGTCTTACCCTGTTCCAGTCTGGACTGGGAGCTGCAGGCGGCTGTCCAGGGCCCAGCCTGGGTCCTCTGCCTTCCCCCAGGTCCAAGCTCCTGCTCTCTGTGCCATGTCTTCTTCCCTGGTTTATGTCCTCATTTGGTGAAGTGCATCTTCTAGTAGCTTCCAGAGAAAGGGAACATGGGGAATACAATTTTGTGTCCTTCTGTATATAAAAGAAGCTTTATATTTGTCTTGTATGATGTCTTCATAACCTTGATGTGCATCCTCCCGGTCCTCTCCTTTCCCTTCCCATTTCTTTGTTCTTATGAGTTTATGCCTTTTTTCTTTCATTTAATTGGCATTTAAGACGGGAGTAGAGATGAATGCACATGTTTAGGCTCATGTTAAGCAGAAGTCTCACAATGTATGTATGTATTTCATGAACTCATTATTTTGATGCCAGTTCTTATTGGGTATTTGTGCAGGGTACCTTTTGCAGAGTGAACCCATCTCTGTGACAGGATGGCCCCATTCTACTGGCACTATGGTGCACCTCTGAGAGCCAATGAAGTGGAGGTTCACGGAAGTTAAGTAACTTTCCCAAGGCCACACAGTTTAAAAGCAAGAACTGAGGTTCGAAACCCAATCTGATTCAAAGACTGTTCCTTTACTACCCAACTGCACCGATAACGAAAGCCCCAGAGACAAGGCCCGCACATGGCCAGATGTGGGTGAGCACTGGAACGTGCCATGGCTGCCCGGGGGACTGAGATGGGCACTGAGGAAGAGGGGAAGACTGAGGCTGACAAAGGTAAACGGGAAGTGTAATTCCAGGCGGAGAGTCACAGGAGCCAGTCGCTGGTGGCAGCAGGGAGCACAGATGCGGCTGCAGGATGAAGGGGATGAGGTTAGAGTCTGAGGCTTGGGTTGCGGTGAGCTCCACCCCCATTACCCGAAGCGACCTTAGGCAAGTTACTTCTCTAAGAATGTGCCTCTCTTGGAAGTGGGGATGATACGAGTTTCTTCAAAGTGCCATTTGAAGGATTAAATAATATATTATATGCGGCTATTCATTTTGTTAGCTTTGAGAGTACTTAACAAACATAAAATATTATTCTGATCAGCCTAGATGGATCAATTATGATTATAAAAGGCCTTAAATTCCAATCTGAGGAATTTTTATTTTTATGGGCAAAAGAGAAACGAAAATAATTCTTCTGGGGGAGTGGCAGTCTGATGGATAAAGTAAACCTCCGCTGGTGAAGGTCTGAGCTCCTGGCATGGGGTGCAGCTGGCCCTGGGTTCCACAAAGTGTCCGGCGGGGAGGCGAGCCGAGCGCCAGTGTTTGTTCTCAGGAGGTAGCCCAGTGGAAAATTTTGAGCTGGGGTTAGCACCCGTGTGCTCGGTCTTGGAAACTGAAGATGTTCCTTTAAAAGAAAAATCACAGTGCTTTTTAAACTCCAATGACAGCCTTGACCATTATCTGCTTTTCTCTCTTGCCAGGCTCTAGGGTTTTCTTGGGATGTTATCAGGGCAAGGATCAGAACAATGCCCACTTCTGTTTTGTTTTTAACCTGAATTACAAATTACCGATTGGCAGATGTAGGCCAAGCGAAGAGGCTTCTTCTGAATTCTGGATTTTTGCAAACATGTAGAGACTGGGGGGGGGGTGTTCTTCCTGCCCCCCCCCCTTCCCCAGTGAAGGTGCTTTTTGTGTTCTGTTTTTGAGGGCTCCTGGCGATTGTTTGAGAACTTGCCTGCTGTGGCAGACTAGCACTGACATTTTTTGTTGCCAACTGTTATTTATTATTCTGAGATTTCTAAAAGAACCAAACAAGCAAAAAGCTACCCTCCAAAACAAACTCCAAAACCAAAACAAAACAAACAGACATACTCGCAACTTCCTTATGGTTGCTCGTGAGAGGCAATATTCTCTGGTCACCGTAATAGTCTACATAAAGCTTCCAGTGTTGATAGTATGGTAAATACAGCATGTATCTGTTTTTGCTGTTGATACTTTTTTCCTCTTGAAAGAGGGAATCAAATTAAAGTGAATACTTTTGGGGTCCCCCACCTAGTGTACTTTTCAGGAGTCGATGGGCTATGCCGATGTACGGGTTCCCCAGCACACTGAAAGTGGCTCGGCGGTGCCTCTTCTCTTCGCTTTCAGAACACCTTGTCCCTGAGGTATTATCGTGTTTATTGGTGATTTACAATGGTCTGTCCTGCACCGCCCAGTGGGCTGCCTGCCCATCATGTGTTCATCAGCAGTCCAGGAGGAATGTGCAGTAATCAACATTCTGGGAAGACAAGACAAGGACGGAGAAGTCACCCACACGGGAGTCCCAGGGAGCTGCGGGTCCCCCTCCAGCCCCAGGAGCCCATCTGTTGCACAACCCGGCAATCAGCGGCTGAGTGTTATTCTGGATAGGTGTGTGTGTGAATTTTACTTATCTCTTTCCCTCCTCTGATTGTGATTTCCTGAAGGGCAGGGTCTAATCCTATTCAACTTTTTATCCCTAGTCTAGCACCTAGAACTGTGTGGCTCAGTGGTGACTGAGCTGAAGAGGGAGGGAAAGGAAAAAACCAGGACAGGAGGAAGGTCTGGGTGTTTGAGACCGTCTCCCCTTTGCGTCAGGGGCTTGTCCTGGGGGTCTCTGGATTTTCAGTCCTCAGGGGCAGGCCACCGGCAGTGCCAGGCTCCCCGCTGGCCTCACGAGGCTTCTGTAAACTGCTCTTGGGAAGGGGTCACTGGGGGATACCACGCTAGGATCACCCCCTGCGCTGAACACCCAGCTCCTCCCAGCCCCTATTTCAGAGGGGAGGATGGCAAACCATTTTCATTTCACCTTGTTTAAAAGCAAGCTATTCCTTTTCCTGACTTTTATATCCCCAGGCTAAGAAATGGTATGAAACAACCTTTAAAAATCTATTTCAATGTTTTCCATTGTTCACCAAAAGAGGGTCATATAGGGTGCAAGATGAGATACCGATGCTCATGTGATTTGCTTGTGGAACACAGTGAGAGAGCCCTTTCAAAACATTTTATTTAGAAAGCAAGAAATTATTAAAACCGGATGGCTCTCATAAAAATTAGATTTAAATTTTTCATTATATTGGCATAGTTGGGTATAATTTTACTTATGATCTCCCCTATATTCCCTGCCTACATCATTCAAAACAGGTAAGGCCATGTGAACGCCTGTGAGCATGTGTATGGGTGTACATATCCACATATATTTTTAATTTTAAATCATTGAGTCCGAATGAGAGTTTTTCTTATGACATACAATGTACAACAATGTATCCCAAGATATGTTTTTTTAAATGTTTTTTAATTTATTTTTAAAAGATAGAGACAGAGCTAGCAGGGGAGGGTCAGAGAAAGGGAGACACAGAATTGGAAGCAGGCTCCAGGCTCTGAGCTAGCTGTCAGCACAGAGCCTGACGTGGGGCTCGAATACATGAACGTGAGATCTGACCTGAGCCAAAGCCGGAGGCTTAACCGACTGAGCCACTCAGGCGCCCCCTCCCAAGATATGTGTAATTCACTGTTATTACCAGCCTGTCTCTTCCCAACATAATCATCATACAGTGGTTCTAACAGGAAACCTGAGTATGGATGCTGACCTAGCCTTTACCAAGAAAGTTTTGGATTTAGTATTTTAGTAGGTAAAAGTTTAGTTTTTGGTTTTATCCTTCAAAGAGAGTACATACATAGTATTTACTCTATTTTTGTGAGGTAAAGACTGCTAAATCCCCAAAGGCCTTGGCATTTAGGACAGTGTTAATGCTTTATCCATACATTTACTCTTTAAACTTTGATTCTTTGTATCCAAGTGAGATACTCTGTTTGCTGGACAATGGCCTATATTTTAATACGCAGAGGGGCCCCTGGGCGCCTCAGTCGGTTAAGTGGCCAACTTCAGCCCAGGTCATGATCTCACAGTTTGGGAGTTTGAGCCCTTCGTGGGGTTCTGTGCTGACAGCTCAGAGCCTGGAGCCTGCTTCAGATTCTGTGTCTCCCTCTCTCTCTGCTCCTCTCCCACGTACTGTCTCTCTCTCTCTCTCTCAAAAATAAACATTAAAGATTTTTTTTTAATGTGCAGAGACCCTTCCAGAGGATGCAGAGTGAGGAGGAAACATTGCACGTGTACAATTAGAAGTATTAGCAAGGCTGGCTTAGTCGTCTCTGGGTGCCCAAATTAAGAATATAGTGTATGATTGATACATGGAAAACCTCTGGACTTCTCTATATGATTATTAGCCTTCACTTTATGGAGCAGTGACACACATAATAATTGCTACCATTTATTTATCTACTCCCGAACACTTACCGTGTGAGGGCTAAAGCCTCGTTAATTATTATCTTATTTAAGCCTCACAACAGTCCTGTGAAGTAGGTACTGTCATTATCCCATTTTACGACAAACAAACTGAGGATTAGAGACTTTAATTAACTTGCCCGAGGTCAGACAACTAAAAAAGCTTGAGAGCCATTATTTAAATAAAATTCTAACAAAGTCTCCATTTTCAACCACCAGACAGTCTTCCTGGTAAGACGCACAGCTGTGGGTTCCCGTTATTTGTAGTACTCATTTCATGCGTAGTTTGATTATCATTCTCATGGCTTATGTATAAAAGCTTCACACTAATCCTTCAGGAGGGTGTGTCATTCCATTCAGTTGTTGGTAAATAGTCCTGTGTTTGTATGTAAAATGGATCTTTTTCCTCTCTTACCTTTTTCTGGACTTTTTGAGAGACGGTTTCACTCAAGAGGTTTGAATCAGCACATTTGTAATGAAAACAAACTTCTGGTTCCTTTGGAAACCAGGGAGCCAGAGGCCTGTGAGCTCCTGGGTCAGCCTCGGGATATGGACGAGGAAGCCAAATTTCATGAGCTGCTGTGGGAGGTGGTCATATTTCCTAGCTGAACAAGAAATTCTTTTGATTTTATAGATTTGCTCTAATTTGGTAGCACATGTGTCTATTTAAGTTTAAATTTTAATCAATTAAAATTAAATTAGATTAAAAATCCAGCCCCTCAGTCACCCTAGCCACGTTGCAAGGGCACAATACCCTCCCGTGGCTGCCATATTGGACAGCACAGATATGGAATATTTCCATCCCTGCAGAAAGCCTTACTGGACAGAGATATCTGGATTATTTAGATGATCAAGCGCCAAGTTCCACAGTTAGCAAAGACAACTATTATTTTCCCCACAACTAAAAAAAGTTGAAGTGTAAGATTACATTAGCTGCAGGTGCACGACACCGAGATCCGACAAGTCTGTGCATTAGGCTGTGCTCACCAGTGTAGCTGCCGTCCTCCTACAATGCTCTCACGGTCTCTCACGGTGTCACCAACCACAGTCCCTGTGCGGCACCTTTCCTCCCTCTGACTACTCCTTCCACCCACGGAAGCCGGTCCCTCCCACGCCCTTCACCCATTCTGCGCCTCCCCCACCCCCACCCCTCTGGCAACCACCAGTCTGTTCTCTGTATTTATGGATCTGTTTCTGGAAAAGACAGCTATTTTCTTTTTTGTTTTAATTATTTAATTATTTATTTATTTATTTATTTATTTATTTATTGAGAGACAGAGAGACAGACTGCAAGCAGGGAGGGGCATAGAAAGAGGGAGATACAGAATCCGAAGCAGGCTCCAGGCTCTGAGCTGTCAGCACAGAGCCCAATGTGGGGCTCAGACTCACAAACCACAAGTTAATGACCTGAGCGGAAGTCAGACACTTAACTGACTGAGCCACCCAGGGTCCCCTTAACAAATGGTATTAAGTTGTTAAAGAGGATCAGGTTTTAATTGCTTCATTTTGTGACTATATAAAGCACTGAACTGAAGTTTTGAGGGCAGATTATTGCTTTTCTGAGTTTAGTGCTTATGCTAAAGAAAAAAAAATGTCCTTCCACTAAGAAAACAGAAAAATGACCAGGTTTGGACACCAAAAAAGATTTAGCTCTTAAACATGAGAAGGGTCTAGGGCCATGAAGTCTAGGTGCAAGCACCCCATCAATTCTGAAGAGCTCAGGGTGGGAGGTTGGGGCCCCAGAAGATGTTGGAGAGGCTGTTTCTCAAATTCCCGAAAGCATCACACGAATGGACTCTGCAGACATGTTAGCTGAGAAGGAAGGGATTGAGAGCATTTTCTACTCTTTGGCTTCGTGGGTTCCACTCTTCCAATGCGTCCCTCCTCATTGGTTTAGTGATGAATGGGACTTCAGAGGGAGCCGTGTGGGCAGAGGGACAGAGACCCAGCAGAAGAATCCAAGCCATTGTCCAACCTGGGTGATAGGAATGGGGGGCAGAAGCCGCAGACAGTAGAGCATTCACGAGGGAGGCACTGTGTTCTCATTGTGACCCCTTCACCCTGACTCAGAATTTTCAAAGACTATTCATTCAATATTCACTCCAGCCTAAAACCAGACTGAAAAAATGATGGGGTGGTGTCTTTTTTCAGGCAGCTAAAGTTGCAGACTATTCTGTACTGAAAATCACAGTGAGGGTTTCTCCCCAGCTCAGTAGTGGGGGACTCTCTGACCTTGGCAAATTCTCTCTGTACCTGGGATAGCAGTTTCCACGAGACAGCCAGAGGCAGAGACTCTATTTTCCATAACCCTTGGGAAGTAATCTCCTGTCTTTGTGTCAGAATTGGCTTGGGTCTCTGTGCCAGACTGGAGGCTACCTACCTATTACCCGGCATCCCCTTCTTCCTCAATGACAGAACTCTGATCTAACCTTGAATTAAAAATGACTTTTCCCTGCCTTCCTTGCTGCTGAGTCTAGTGATAAAATCCTAGCCAAAAAAGATAAATGTGAATGAGTTAGGAGGGCTTCTTGGAATAGTTTTTTAAGAGGGCTGGTAGGAATATCCTTTTCCTCTTCCTTTTCCCTTTGTGCTACTTCTTGAAATGGCTGTGATGGCTGGTGCACAGCAGTTATATTAGATCATGTGGTAAACATGAGGATAGAAGCAAAGTATTAGGATGGCAAGGCATCCTAGATGCACCCAGGCTACTGACAACTGCAGAGTCACAAGAGAATTGTATATTACCTTCCTCTTGACTTCATTTAACTGCAAAAAGAAAAATATTAATATTTTTGGGTTTTCTGTGATATGCAGTTGAAGCAATGTTTAATTGATTTAGCTAGCCTGGACTTAGCCGAATCCCATATCTCATCCTACACACAGTCTACTGAAGGTTATAGGAGAACTTCATACAGTCCTACAGTTTAATACATCCAAACTAATGCTCCCCTGAGACCTTTCCTTATGCACCTTGTCAGATCCCTCTCCACCCTTCTCCCTAAATCTTCACAACTGTCCTCAGGTCAGTGACCACCTGCTTCCCTCACCCGGCAGCCGCCCTGGCTTCCTATTCCTTCAGCACTGCCTCTCCAACTTGACCACCAGCCCTCTTACCCATTGGTAGAGAGTGAGCCCCTGCTCTGCAGTTAGCCCTTCCCTCCTCCAACTGTGCTATCCTTTCCCTCCAACTTTTCTCCCCTATTTTGATCCACCATTAAGCCCTTAGTCATCTGTGACTCACACAGCCTCTTTTCTCCTGTCTTGATTCTCTTGAGAAAGTAGTTTGCCTTTATTTTCTTCATGCTTCTTATTTTACCTGTTGGCCCATTGCAATCTGACTTCCACCCCATAAGTCTATGGAAACTGCTCTTGCCAAGACAACCCATTTTCCGCCCAAATCAGTGGGATTTTTGCTCCCCTTCATTTTTTACTTTCTCTCCCTCTCCCCCTCTCTCTGCCCTTCCCTTGTTCACACGTGCTTGTGCTCTCTCTCTCTCTTCAAATAAATAAATGAACATAAAAATTTTTTTTTAAAAGACTGAATCAACTGAGCCCTAAGGTGTGTATTTCTTGTCTGCCCAGGTAACTGAATACCCAGATATTTGATGGGTTATTTGTTGTTGTTTTCAATAATCACACAAAGAGAATTTTACTGTATTTTCTAGTTAAGGGTTTCTAGGAATACAGTGTTCATAGTTTTACCTTATGCTGCCATTTTACTGGATACATTTATTACTTCTAGAAAATTTTGTTCAGTGCCCTTGGATTCTCTTTCCATGCAGTCATGTAATGCACAACTAATAAGAAAACAAATAGGGCTACATATTTTTAAATCATAAAAAAACTCACATTTCTAGAACTCTGAAAAAATAGAAAAATTAATATTGTAGATTACATGTGTCATCTTTTATTTTAAGAGAAATAAGCTACCATGACATATCATGTTGTACCTTTGGTTTAAAATATGCCAATCAAGAATAGGTTTTGAAGTAATAATAGTTGATATATTAATGATTCTTCTTTTATTAATAAAATAAGTAGTGCTTTGTTTTTCCAGGGTTATATTAACTTTTCATTTCTAGAACAAACCAATCTTTTAATGTGTCCTTATGTTCTAAGTATTGATATTTTATTTTAAACTTTAAGGAAATTGGTCTGCTTGGAGTACCTATCAAATCTGAAGACTAAATTATATTTGTCTTGTGAAAGAAATTTTACATGATGCCTTCTTTTTGTATACTTTGAAACAGATCAGGTAGCAGAAGGAGTTTCTTTTCTTCCAAAAACTTATAAAACCTTTGGACACTTTTGGTTAGGACTGTAAACTGCTGCAACCACTATGGAGAACAACATGAAGGTTCTTGAAAAAATTAAAAATAGAATGACCATATGATCCAGCAAACCTACTTCTGGGTATATACCCAAAAGAATTGAAGGCAGTATTTCTAAGAGATATTTAGACAAATATCTCATAACTCATGTTCATAACAGCATTATTCATAATAGTCAAGAGGTAGGGGCAACCCAAATATCCATTTTTGGGTAAAGAAAAATACAAAATGTGCTATGTGCCTATAATGGAATATTATTTGGTCTTAAAAAGGAGAGAAATTCTGACATACATTACAACATGGGTGCACCAGAAAGATACTATGTTAAATGAAATAAGCCATCACAAAAATGATAATTTTTGCCTTCTTTAAGACCACCAAAGTGCTGGGGATAAGGTAAGCAAGGCCACAAAGCTTTCTTAATGATATTGAAATTGCCTTTTCTTTTTAAAAAATTTTTTTAAATGTTTATTTATTTTTGAGAAAGAGACAGAGTGTGAGCAGGGACGGGGAAGAGAGAGAGGGAGACATAGAATCCAAAGCAGGCTCCAGGCTCTGAGCTGCCAGCATAGAGCTGACGTGGGGCTCCAACCCATGAACCGTGAGGTCATGACTTAGACGAAGTCAGACACAACGGACTGAGCAACTCAGGCGCCCCTAGGCTTTTCTTTTCTTTTTTTTTTTTTAATGAATAGTTTACTGCTTCTCCCAGCTGAAAGCCAGGCTAATACACTTTAGTGTTGGAGAACTCGTCCATCTTTTTGGTGGCCAACGAGTAGCCTCTACTCTTGAAAGTGGGGGAGGGCTAGCAAAGATTGTCTTTGTACTAACAGCGAGTAGAATGGTGGTTAGGAGGGGCTGAGGAGAAGTGGGTGGACTGAGCTGTCATTTAATGGATACACAATTTCAGTTTTGCAAGGTTAAAAAGTTCCAAAGTTTGGTTCCACAACAATATGAATATATTTAACACTTCTAAACTATGTTCTTTAAAATGGTTAAGATGGTAAATTGTGTGTGTGTGTGTGTGTGTGTGTGCATACGCGTGCGTGTTTTACCACAATTTAAATAAAGAAAAACAAGAAATTCTTCCATGAGGCCACTGGGATTTAGTACCCTTTGGCTTTAACCATTGGTTCTTGGGAGTCAAAACTATTACTTTATCTTTCTTGTACATTTTCTTCATCTGTTAGTTAATTTAACCTAAGGGACAAGAATGTCAGGACTAAATGCATAACACACACACACACACACACACACACACACATACACACACACATACACACGCACGCACGCATGCGTGTGCCTCCTAAGAGGAGGAAGGGACCAGCTTGCACACTCTGGCACTTGAACCCCTTAATTTTAGACAAGAAAGCCAAGTGCCAGGCACAGTTCTGCCAGCCTTGTGGCACAAGCTTGTGGCAGATTTGAGACTCCAACCCAGTGACCTGTCCTTGCTCAGTGGATCCTCCAGAGCTATTGAGATCTGATGATATAATGGTGAAGTCTGCAATTAGTCATCCTAGGTCTCTGAAGTTTGTGTTACATATTTTGTTGTGCTTGATCTAGTTACTTTAACTTTCTGCCCTTCAGTTTCTGTAAAACTTCATAAGGGTGGTTTTGAAGATTAAATTAAATAATATTAAAAACACAGTGTTTGAACTTTGTATTTAATAAATGTCAATTACTAGTATCAGTATTATTATTTTAAATGTGTCAGTTAGAGTTTCTATTGTGTAAGGTGTTATAAATTGCTTCACATATTCTCTCATTTAATCCTCACAACACGAGGGTTATTCCCTTCTGACAACTGAGGGAACTTGAGATACAGAGAGGTTAATTTCTTACCCTGGGAACACAGCTAGCAAGCAGATGGCATTCTACTACACAATGGTGAGATCTTGTTGAAATTTCTTTCTTTGTTGTGTCCCATTGGCATCCTCTTTTTATAAGAAATGTCACTCATGTGTAGGCCTGTGCACTGTCCTTGAGTTGGTCTGTGGTGGCATTCGATTTTCTCCCAGTCTTCTTTCTGGACATATCAGGACTTACACTGTATTTATAATTCTTTGTTCTTATCTTTTTAATTTAATGTGAACATATTTTAAATTATAATATGAGCATACTTTTACATTGTGGAATATTTTAAAGATCTAATTCTTAGAGGCTAAATGGTGCTTGATTTCATGACTATGATACAATTTGTTTAGCTATTCCTCTAATTTCAAGCATACCCCCTGTTCTCACAGTCTCACTATAATGAATAAGTCTGTGCTTTTCCTAGTACAGAGACATTTATGCACATTTCTGATTATTTCCTCAATGTAGAAATTCAAATACAGATGTTCTCAGTCAAAAGAGATGACTCTCATAAGGCTTTTTGTTACATGTTGAGGAATTTCTATTTCATTAAGGCCTCACTAACCCATTTGAGATTTATAATTTTAAAAAATCTTTGCGAGGCTAAATGCCATGGTAACTCATTTTCACTTGCCTGTCTTTTATTACCATGGGTTACACTATTTTTCTTCCCTTTTTTAATTGGCCACTTGCCTTGTTCTTTTGCAAATTGCTGTTGATATCCTTTGCCTGTTTGGAAATCTGGAAATCTGGGTGTGAGATTTTATAAATTAAGAGCATCAACACTTTGTAATACATATATTATATTCTGGCTGTCATGTTTTTGTATTTTCCACCCATTGTATTACATAAAATTATGAATTATAATATTATAACCATATGATATTATAAATATGTCTAATACTCCCAATCATTTGTTATATTAACCTTTAGAATAGCTGTTCTTTTCATCTTTTGTTTTAAGTAGTTTCTGGGCTGAACTTGAAGATCCGCTGTAAGTTCCGAATGAATGTAGTAGGGCAGAATATTTTTTTTAGAAGATCCCCACATGATTCTAACACATAGCCCAGGCTGAGACCACTGCTTTCAACCATACTAAGGATGATCTTAGCTTTTTAACATCAATATATTTTAACCCAACTATTTTCATCTATGCATATCTTTAAGTTTAGCTGTTATATCCCAAATATCAGGACACTTCCCTTTTGGCCACGGTCACTTAAGACACCTAATGAGATTTGTGTTTCCACTACAGTTTTCTGTAACTTACTAGGTGATTTTACTGTCCTTTCCTTCATAAAACTGTCCTAATCTGCCTTGTTAAGTGTAGCATCTACTCTTAGATCTTTGTTGCTTTTCACAGCTGTAGGATTTTGTGGAGAACTCATATTAGGGTCTCTGCCTTAAAATTATTCTATCCTGGGGGCGCCTGGGTGGCCAAATCTGTTGAGCCACGTCGCTGTGACTTTGGCTCAAGGTCATGATCTCATGGTTCAGGAGTTTGAGCCCTGCCTTCGGCTGTGTGCTGACAGCTCAGAGCCCTCTTCAGACCCTGTCCCTTACTCCTTTGCCACTTGCATGCTCTCTCTCTCAAAAAGTAACATTAAAAATATATAAATAAATAAAAGTTTTGTATTCTGACTTAAAAGAGAAACCCATCCTGACGATGCTTTCAGTGATGTTTCCCAAAGGCGAAGTCTGGGATCACGCCTCCTGTGGCATCTCTAGCTGCAGTCACTCCTTCCATCACGCTGGCTTGTAAGAGCTTGTCTTTCTCTTTCTGGTTAAAAAAAAAAAACCTGACAGTGAAGTATTTGTAGATTCTTGGAGGATGTTTCTGAAGGAAAATTTTGTCCCCTTTAAAAATCTTTGCAGTCAGGATTTCAGTTGGCGAAAATAGTTTTGAATTATTAATCTAGCTTTCTTATTTTGGCCTTTTTAATTTCCTCTTGTTTTCCATTATTATTGTCCCTGATTCTACCTCAGCTGCACTGTTTGTCACGTTTGAGTGGAGAGCTGTGATTTGGGCGCCCGAAATTGTGAACCTTCTGTACGTCTCTGACTGTGCCTTCTGCTGCGGCCTGTTCCTTGGCATACATTTTCGGATGGTTTTGATATCTTTATGAAGTCACTAGTTTGACTTTTTTTTTTCTCATTTCACGTTTAAAGGACATTTTAAGCACAGGCCCTTTGGTTTAAAGTTTTAACTTTGGAAAATATTTCTGTGATAGAAATAATACATGCATATGTGTTAAAAAATGAAACAATCTTTTACACAAATAAAATGAAAAGAATAAATATGCCTTATAATCTCAACCCCCTCAAAGATAAAACCATACTTAACTGGGCTATAGTCTTCCAGACTTTTATTCTATAGTTATGCAAATCTATTCTTTATTACTGTTTTTTTCTATTTTAATACCGGCGTCACACTAGACATGCTATACTTACTGTAACTTACTTGGTCGCATACTGGATTGTCACCACATTCCCATCTTTTTATTGTTGGACAATTTGTTGTTCTATGACTGTGCCATACACTTTGGAAATAATTCCATATTAATAAACATTTAAGTTGTGTCTATCTTTTCCTATTACAGATGATGCACTGGTATCTATACAGACACTCTTATCCACATATGTATATCTTTCACAGTTTTGCAAGAGCTTTATATTCTCAGAGGATAAATGCCTAGAAGAAGAAATACTGATGAATATTTTCACTGGTTCTTCTAAATGGCAGTACTCAGGAAATTTCTATTTCCTCAGGTTCTCCTCTAAACTGATTATTAGCTCTTTTGTTTGGAATTTCCTTTAACCTGGCTATTATTATTAGCTTTTAAATCTAAACAGTATTTTGTTTTCATTTGCATTTTTTAAGCTCTAAGAAAATTGACCCTTTTCCAAATGTTTTTCCACCATGTGTCATCTCTTTGTTTCCTTATTACTTTTTGATTTTCATTCCCTTTCTTATTTGTAGAAGCTCTTTATGTATTAAAAATACTGACTGGTTTATATAGTATGAACTGTCTCACTTTGCCCCAAGTGCATTTTGAGTTAATAAAAGCTGGGTTTTCCCCCCATCTTCAAGTTTTTAACTTTAATACAATCAAATTTACCTTTACCTTCATGGGCTTTTGGCCTTCATCAAAGCTAACAAAGCTATTTAAACCCCAAAGTCACAAAAACATATTTCTGTTTTTTACTAATAAGTTTATAATTTTGGTTTTCATTGTTTGTTTCATGTTTAAAGCATTAATGCATATATAGTTTCTTTTAGTAGATGGTTTGTGTTGATAGTCAGGCTTCATTTTTCTTCCAAATGAATAGTCAGTAATTCTTTTTTATGTTTATTTATTTTTGAGAGAGAGAAAGAGAGAGAGACAGAGAGAGAGACAGAGAGAGGGGAGGGGCAGAGAAAGAGAGGCAGACACTGAATCCAAAACAGGCTTCAGGCTCTGAACTGTCAGCAAAGAGCCCGAGGTGGGGCTTGAACCCACAAACTGTGAGATCATGACCTGAGCCAAAGTCAGATGCTCAAGCAACTGAGTTCCCAGGTGCCCTGTCAATGTTATTCTTAATAAAGAATGATTTCTCTTACAATTAGAAACAAGGAACAGATGACATAACTCTAGTCCTAGCACTATTTTGGGAAAACTGATCTTAACAATTTTTAACCTTTAAAATATTAAAGATACAAAACATACCTACAGGAAAGGGTACAAACCAAAGATGTACAAATAAAGATAAACATTCATTTAATCAGCACTGCCCTTGATAAACAAAACCAGGAACTCCTAATCTGCATGTCTTTACTCAAAAAAGGAATCATATCCTGACTTTAACAGTAACCACTTTCTTGTTTTCTTTATAATGTATGCACTTAAACATGTTTCCCGAGCCCAAAAGGCTTAATTTTGTCTGTTTCTTAAGCTTCATATAAAAAGAAGTGAAGTTTTAATTCATTCAGTGTAATTTTCAGTTATTAATCATTTGGGTTATTTCACAGTCTGTTTTAAACAATGGGAATATATTTCTGGCAGTTCTAGAGGCTGGAAGTTCAAAATCAAGGTGTTGGAAGGTTTGGTTTCTTGCCTTGCAGACAGCCATCTTCTCTCTATCCTCATATGGCCCTTCCCCTGTGCATGCACATCCTTGATGTCTCCAGCTTGCTGGCCCATCCTGCAGATTTGAGGTTTGCCAGCCTCTATAAATGTGTGATCCAGTTTTTAAAAAACCAATCAATCAGGCCTTGCAGACACCACTGCTCTGGAGCTGTCCAAGCTGTCCAGCCATGATCAACCTCATGTTCTTTGACATAAGTGTGGATGGAGAGCCCTTGGCCAAGTGTCCTTCAAGTTGTTTGCTCACAAAGTTTCAAAGACAGCAGGCGGAGCAGCAAGATGGCAGAGAAGTAAGGAGCCCTATTACCTCCGTCCACCCACAATTATCAAACTGAGAAGAATTAAAAAGCCACAGCGCTCTGATCTCCAAGAACGGAGGTGTGCAGACAGACTCCTTATCGACAGCAGTCTCACGGTTGCCTGAGTGAGTGAGTGCCAACGGGGACCAGAGACTTTAGGGGAGGGAGCACAGGCTCTGGAGACAAAGCTCCCAGAGGCTTGGTACTAGGCCCGCTGAAACCCGCGTGTCCTAGGCGCACCGCTCCTAGCTGGGCAGCCGGGAGACCAGAGGCGGAGAGGTCAGCGGGGAGCCCAGGGCGCAGGGCTGCCAAGAGCCCAGAGGCGCACCGACCCCCCCCACCCCACAGTCGCTCACGCGGGGCGCCGGGTATCCAGAGGCGCAGGACCTTCACAGCTGCCCGCGGTACCTCCGGGCAAGGCAGGAGAGAGACCAGGGGAAGAGAAGTAGAGACTGAATCCCCCACAGCGCAATCCCTGCAGAGGAGAGATTCAGCCCAGGACTGAGGGCCACTGAGCGCTGAGAGAGAGATCTGTCCCTTCAGCGGGGGCGTTCAGTCGGACCAGGCAGCTCACCGACTGCAGGTGGAGCCAGGGGAGAACTCTGACTTCACAATCCCCCTATTTGATCCCGACCAGAAAGCTACCCATCTGTAGGCAATTTTAACTGTGGTGGCAATATGGAGTGTGCGGGCAAGGACTTAGAAACCGGGCAGAACTTAGAAAACAGAAACAATTAGATCCGCCCGAGGC
>NC_043703.1:77349620-77368645 GCF_006229205.1 Suricata suricatta | reverse complement strand
AAACGATGCTCAGCATCACTCATCATCAGGGAAATTCAAATCAAAACCACACTGAGATATCACCTCACATCAGTCAGAGTCGCTAAAATGAACAAATCAAGAGACTAGAGATGCTGGCGAGGGTGTGGAGAGACGGGCACCCTCCTATACTATTGGTGGCAATGTAAACTGGTGTAGCCACTCTGGAAAACAGTGTGGAGGCTCCTCAAAAAACTATCGATAGAACTCCCCTATGACCCAGCAATAGCACTGCTAGGGATTTACCCAGGGGATACAGAAGTGCTGATGCATAGGAGCACATGTCCCCCAATGTTCATAGCAGCACTGTCAACAATAGTCAAAACATGGAAAGAGCCTAAATGTCCATCAACTGATGAATAGATTAAGAAGATGTGGTGTATATATATATACAATGGAGTACTATATGGCAATGAGGAAGAATGAAATCTGGCCATTTATAGCAAAGTGGATGGACCTTGAGGATGTCATGCTAAGCGAAATAAGTTTGGCAGAGAAGGATAGATACCATATGTTTGCATTCATAGGTCTAACAGGAGAGACCTGGCAGGGGATCATGGGGAGAGGAAGGGGGAAAGAGAGCGGGGGAGAGTGAGGGATACAGTTCAAGGGAGACTACTGAATACTGAAAACGAACCATGGACTGAAAGGGGAGGGAGAGGGAGAGAGGGGGTGATGGTCATGGTGGGGGGCACTTGTGGGGAGAAGCACTGGGTGTTATATGGGAACCAATTTGACAATAAACTATTAAAAAAATTAAATTAAATTAAATTAAAAAAAAAAAACAAAGCAGAGAACTTTCATGCTCTGAGCACTGGGCAGAAAGGTTTGGTCATTAAGGTTCCTGGTTCACAGGAGTATTCCAGGATTTATGTGCCAGGGCGTTACTTCACATGCCATAATGGCACTGGTGGCAAGTTCATCTATGGGGAGAAATTTGATGATGAGAATTTCATCCTGAAGATCACAGGTCCTGGCATCTTGTCCATGGCACATGCTGGACACAAAACAAACAGTTCCCAGTTTTTCACCTGCCCTACCAAGACTGAGTGATTGGATAGCAAGCATGTGGTCTTTGATGAAGTGAAAGAGGGCATGGCTCTTGTGGAAGCCATCAAGTGCTTTGAGTACAAGAATGGTAAGAATGGCAAGATCACCATTGCTGACTGTGGAAATATCTAATAAATTCGACTTGTATTTTATGTTAACTACCAGACCTTTCTTTCTATAACTCAAGAGAGCACTCCTTCCCCCCAGTAGGCTCCAAATATCCTATAATCTTTGTGTTCTAACTGTAGTTTCATGAGTTCTATATTTTCCTTACTCCCCTCCAAGTCTGGCTGAATTGCAGAGTTAAGATTATGATTATGAAATAAAAACTAAACAACAAAATCTCTCTCTCTACACACACACACACACACACACACACACACACACACACATCCTATTGGTTCTATTCTGTTTCTCAAGAAAACCCTAACAAATGCAGATTTTGGTACCAAGAAATAGGGTACAGTTACAACAAATATCTAAAAATGGGGTATTGAGTAGAGGCTAGAAAATTTTTATGGTGTAAGTTAGAAGAAGCCTAGATTTTCTTGAAGGGAGTGTTGATAGAAATATGGATTTGTTTTTGCCTTTGGTGTGTGTGTGTGTGTGTGTGTGTGTGTGTGTGTGAGTGAGTGAGTTTGTGTGTGTATTTTGAAATATGGATGCTAAAGGCAATTCTGGTTAGGTCTCAGACAGAAATGAGAAATATGTTATTGGTAAATGGAGGAAAGGTAGCCCTTGCTATAAAATCGCAAGAACTTGACCAAACAGTGTTATAGTGTTTGCGGAAAGTAGAAATTGTGTGTGATACACTGGGATATCTAGTTGGGGAGATTTCTAAGCAAAGTATTGAAAGTACCTCCTGATTTCTCCTCACTGTTTGTAAAATGTGAGAAAAGAGAGATACATAAGAAATTTTTCAACAAAAAGCTATCAGAACTCGAAGATTTGGAAAATTATCAGCCAATTTATATTGCAAAAAAAAATAGAAAGTGTCTTCTGGAATGAACACCAAGAGTGTGACTGGAAAGTCATTTGATAAAGAGGTTACAAGTATGACCCATGGATGTAAGCAGCTGTCTCAGCAGAAGCCAGGGATAGAGATGAGGTTATAGCAGCAGAAATACCACTAGCTTGGATTGAAGGGGACAGGGATGGAACAAAGTAAAGGAATGCTGTTGAACTTTTGGGATTCTATAGGACACAACAATAAAGATATCCTTCAAGAAAAGGGGAAAACAACCCTGACAGAAATTCAGAGATCAGCAGAGCAGCCACTCCCACCAGCTACAGGTCTGGAAGGTGGAGCAGTCTCCTCCTCAGTTTCAATGGGCCACCCAGGGGCCAGGAGGGTGACACTGCTTCCTTACTAGGCCTATAAGACAGGGTTCTACCCCAGTATGCAGCCTGTCACTCTTTTCTTCTTTCCAATTTCTCCCTTTTGGAATGGGTATGTCTGTCCTATGCCTGGCCCATCACTTTTGGAAGCATATAACCTTGGTTTCACAGGCTCACAGCTGGGGGGGGGGGGGATTTTGCCTCAGAATAAACCATACCTTACTTGAGTCTCACCCATACTTGATTTAGAAAATGGATTTAGGTTGGTGTTGGAATTAAGACTCTTGGGGCTGTTGGGATGGAGTAAATGTTGAGACAGACATGAATCTGGGGAGTCCAGAGGGTAGAGTGTTATAGACTGAAGGTATCTGCCCCCAAATTCATATATTGAAGCTCTAACCTTAACATCTTCAAAATGTGATTGTATTTGGATATCAGGCTGTTAAAGAGGTTATTAAGCTAAAATGAGGGCATTAGAGCTTGCCTTAATCCAATCTGTCCTTAGAAGAAGAGGATATCTGGACTCAGAAGAGAGATACCAGCAATATACATGCAGAGAAGAAAGGCTATGTGAGGACACGGGAAGAAGGTCATCCCCAATAAGGAGAAACCTAACTTGCTGGCACCTTGATCTTGGACTTCCAGCCTCCAGAACTGTGATAAAATAAATTTCTGTCTGTAGCATTTTGCATGGCAGCCCTAGTAGACTAATTCAGAGAGTATTTGTATATGTACTGTTTGTAGATGACATCCAACAACTCTCCAAAATGATTGTACCAATTTACTCTTTCAGCAGCCGTGTTTGAAAGTTCTTATTCCCTTCCATCCTGGTAAATCAGCTGTTTCTTGTTTTAGCCTTTCTGCTGGACATCAAGTAATATCTCACTATGGTTTTAATTTGCATTTACTGGTTTCCTCATACCACTGAGTTCTTTTACAAAAGTTTATGGCTTTTTGTGTATATTCTTTCTTGAAGTACCTCTTCAAGTTTTTTGTCCATTTTTAATTGGGTTTTGTCATTTTTCTTATTTTATTATAGGAGTTCTGGATAGGAGTTCTTTGTAAGTAACTAGTGTGATAGATACCTTCTCCCACTTTATGGTATGCTTTTTCACTCTCTTAATGGTGTCTTTTGATGAACTAAAATCTTTTTTTAAGTTTATTTATTTTTTTGAGAGAGACAGAGAGAGCACACATGTGAATAGGGGAGGGGCAGAGAGAGAGAGAAAGAGAGAGAGAGAGAGGGAGGGAGAGAGACTACCAAGAAGGCTCCATGTTGTCAGTGCAGAGCCTGATGCAGGACTTGACCCCACAAACTGTGAGATCATAACCTGAGCTGATATCAAGTCTGATGCTTAACTAACTTAGCCACCCAGGTTCCCCTGATGAACTAAGGTCTTAGTATAAAGCTTAAGTTAAGTAAATAACTTAAATTGGGTAATTTAAGTATTAATTAAATACTAAAGTGAGTATTAAAATAGTATAATTTATCATTTTCTCCTTTATGGCTAATGCTTTTTGTGTATTCTTGCCTTTCACATTTAAAACTATGAACATTCCCCAATTTATAATAGTTTATGATTTTTCAGCTTTATGATGGTGCAAAAATAATATGCATTTATTGAAAATAGTACTTTGAACTTTGATCTTTTCCCAGGCTAGAGATAGATATGAATCTCTCTCATGATGCTGGGAAGTGGCCACATGTGACATGAGGTCACAAGGGTCAACAACAACTCACACATTTAGAACCATTTTGTACTCATGCAACCACTCTGTTTTTTATTATAAATAGGCTTTGTGATTTTGCCCATCTGCAGGCTAATGTAAGTGTTCTGGGCACATGTAAGGTAGGCTAGGCTAAGCTGTGATGCTTGGTAGATTAGGTGTATTAAGTGCATTTTGATTTATAATATTTTCAAATTATGATAGGTTTATTAGGACATAACCTCATTGTAAGTGGAGGAAGATCTGTAAAAGTAAACTGGAATGACTTTTGCTTATGGTGCAAAGTAAGAGTCAAGGTTCATTGTTTTCCACCTGATCCTTGACTTTTGTTTGTTGGGAGGTTTTTGATTACTGTTTCTATCCCTTTATTAGTAATCAGTCTATTCACATTTTCTACTTGGGAGGTTGTATGTTCTAGGAATTTATACATTTCTTCTAAGCTTTCTGGTTAGTTAACATATAATTGTTTGTAATAGTCTCTTATGATCCTTTATATTTCTGTAGTCTCAGCCATAAAGTCTCCTCTTTCATTTCTGGTTTTATTTATTTGTGTCCTCTCTCTTTTTTCTTGGTCAGTCTAGGTAATGGTTTGTTTTGTTTATCTTTTCAAAACACCATCTCTTAGTTTCATTGATTTTTTTTTCTATTGTCTTTTAGTTTCTATTTCATTTATTTCTATCTATAAAAATAGATCTTTATTATTTCCTTCCTTTTACTAACCTTGACTTTGTTCTTATTTGCCTAGTTCCTTTATGTATAAAGTTAGATTGTTTATTTAAGATTTTTCTTGTTTCATGAGGTAAGCCTGTGACATTGCTATGAATGTCCCGCATAGTTGAACTTTTGCTGCATCCCATAGGTTATGGTATGTCATATTTCTGTTTTTATTTGTGTCTAGGTAGTTTTTCTTTTTTGATTCCTTCCATGATTTATTGGTTGTTAAGTAGCATGCTGTTTGAGAGGTGTTTATATATATATATATTTTATCAATAGTAAGTTTGATCCTTGGGGGTCTATACAGTTCTATAAATTTTAGTACCTGAAAAATATCTGTGTAATCACCACCACAAGCAGGATATAAAATAATTCTAGCACCTCAATAAATTTCCTTGTGTTATATCCCATTATAATCACCTTTTCCTTAACTCTCAGCAATTATTCATCTGCTCTCCACTACTATAGGTTTTGTCTCTGTAAATGTTACACAAATGCAAGAGAAAAAAAGCATGAAATTTTTGCACAGTCTGGACTTTGCCCTACTCTATCAAATCATTTAATTTTATCTTAATCCTGTTTTCCTTTAAAACTCAGGTCAAATGTCATTTCTCTGGAAAGTGTCCCTTGACCTCTGCTTATTGTTATTAAGTAAATTTATATGCCTTTTCTAGATTTTCATAACATCTTGTGCATATTCCTAATCCAGAAATTTTAATTTCCTACCTTAGTCTCTGCTTAGGGGGGAAAGGTATTATCTTTTACTCAAAAATTTTCCCAACTGCCTATCATAATACATACATACACATACAAATATACATATATAATTAGTGATCAATTATTAAAATTTAATGAATAGGGGTGCCTGGGTGGCTCAGTCGGTTAAGCCTCTGACTTTGGCTCAGGTCATGATCTCACATTCGTGGGTTCGAGCCCCACATTAGGCTCTGTGCTGACAGTTCAGAACCTGGAGCCTGCTTCCAATTCTGGCCTCCCTCTCTCTCTGCCCTTCCCCACTCATGCTCTGTCTCTGCCTCAAAAATAAATTTAAAAAATTAAAAAAATTTAATGATTAAATAAATAATTAAAAGACATGCTAAAGAGGATAACATTGAGGCTCCTAACCTTGGGTGTCTAGGTACTGAAATTAAGAAAAAATAAAATCAACAGCATGTGGTAACTTTGAAATACAAGAATTTGAGAAAGTTTCCTAGAAAAAAAATCAGAAATAGAAAGATGTGTTCAGATTCCATTATTTATTAGATATTTTAACTCCACATACATATTTAGGTAGTCTAGTACAAATATTTTAATAAATATTCTTGTACTTGATAGTCAGTTACAGTAGTAACCAATGGTGGTTGGGTTAAGGGAGGTTGTATTTCCAAGGCCAGTGGTTTTCAAACTATTCCCCATCTTTATGGTTTTGAAGAGGGACTTTGGAATCACCTCCAAAGTCAGTATCTGGGTAATGGAGCTCCAGACCCCTGTCTTCAGTTTTAATCAGAATTTTGCCTTTGTTTTCATTTCAAGAAAGAGTTCTACTGCTTAAAAAAAAAAAAAGTTGGAACACCACCACCTTAGATGGAGTGACAAATGCAGTTCATGTCAGTGATGTGCCAACTTTTTCAAATTCATTTCCTCTGGGGTATTCTTTAAGTAGATAATTTCTTTCTCATTTGATCCCATTCATAGTTAGAATCCACTTTTGTCCTACTTTCTTGAATTTCTGCCATGTTCGGGGAATTGTCATTAATTTGGAAGGTTCTCTGGAGTTTTGTTTTGAGAGTATGGTCTTCAGCCAACCCTTGAAACTCCTTCATTCACCAACAGGCACTTAATCACTTCTTTCCAGAGTCCTTTCCAGTGAAAATCTTTCTCAACGGAAAATTGTGCTAGTAGTCAATGATCCTTTGGCTTACACTGTTCATTTTTACTTATTTATAGTATTCATTGTGTCACACAAAATTATGAGATTTGTAAATAACAGAAACAGTACTGCTTGAATTCCAAAGTCAAATTTAACTCATTACTATTATAATTTAAATGCAATTGTGATTCACTCAGTGTCCTTAATCCATAGTGTCTCATTCTGAGTGGGAAGGTAGGCAGATGATCACCTTCAGAGGAGGTCACACATGACTGGGAGAATAGAGAGGGGTTTAGGAACAAGAATTCATAATGAAGAAGAAGAGCAGGTTCAATGGATATAAGTGTGTGGGAGAGGAAGAAATCAAGAAAGTTATTGTCAAGAGAAGGACCTCCAACAAGAAAATTCTGGAGGTGGAACAAGTCTAAGCAATACAAGATTCAAGCTGTGACATTGCTGGTGGGTGGCTGATGGAATGAGGTGAAGGCCAGTGGAGTTGAGGTCAAGTTGTGAGACAGTTGGTTAGATGGATTGTCAATATGGCTGTTTTGGCCAATTAGCTTTCTAACACTCTAAGTAAATTCTGTAAGTGCCATAATAGTGACTTAAAAATGACATTGCTTCTCCTAATAAAAAGTATTTTATGAATTTTTCAACTACACTAGAACTCAGCTTCCATTGCTGACCTAGCTCCAGGAGAAGCATAATCAGATAATAGGATCAATAAGGGTCATGGAAGATCAAGTAGATAGGATAGTTGGCTGCCATAATGTTGAGATTCTGAGGACTTAACTAGGCTGGGAATACACACACACACACACACACACACACACACACACACACACACATGTATGTGTATATATGTATATGTTTATATATATATATGAATTTTTAAATTAAAATTTTGTTTGGTCTTGCTCACTGAGGGCAAACATGGACAGAAATCAACCTCCATTTTCTCTGTGGTCACTGCCTCCTGCTAACAATCAGGCCAGCAGGTATGGCCTGAGGGACCCCTGCCATAGTCCTGGAAACCCAAGCAGAGTGCAAAAGGGATTCTTTGTTGTTTAAAAAAAAGGTGTGATTTGAGAAGACCAGGAACCATGGTTATGATTGAGAGCTCCAGGACAATTCAGAAAACCAGTTTAGAACAGTGGAAGAGTGTAACTGGGGATTAACCAGAAATGAAGGAAAAAATGTCTCCTTTACAACTAGAAGGGTCTAGCTAAAATATGATGTACAATGTATTTAAACAGCATGATTTACAATTTCTTCCGAACAGCTTTTCAAATGGGTGTATACAGTGACAAAGTCCAAGGTGTGACTTAGCTTCCTATGGCTGTTTTAATGAAGTCCCACAGATTGGGTGGCTAAAACATTATAAATTTATTCTCTAATTCTGGAGGTTAGAAGTTGAGATCAAGGAGTTATCAGGGTCACAACTTCTCCAGACTCTGGACTGAATCCTTCCTTGCATTTTCTTAGCTTCTGATGGTGACCATCAACCCACGATGTTCCTTGACATGCAGCTGCATCATTCCAATCTCCACCTCTTTTTAAGATGGCATTTAAATTTTTTCCTGGGAAAATAATTGCCCTTTTTTGTTGCTTCCTTGATTGTTTTTTTAGTGTACTTTTCTCTAATTCAACCTGTCACTCAGACAGATTATAAAACTCATCCTCGTGGTCAAATACTTCAGGTAAGCCATGAATCCCTATATTTCTTGGCAATATTCTGCCTCCATGCCTTCCTATTACTTCTAGGCTTATTGCACACCCATCTTCCCCTCACTATCATCTTGAAGATGATAGATGACCCTTATTGAGCTTATTCTCTAATCATGCCTCTCACCTTTATTGGACTTCCCGATTCTAGAACCCATGTTTCTTTCTCTTTTTGTTTACTCCCTCAATTGGGGGGAGAGCATACTCCAGGAAGTTTCTGAAGAAAGATGCAGAAAGGTGAATTTTTTGAAGTCTTTCATGTATAAAAATATCTCTAAATTCACTTTTGATTGGTGTTTGAAAGAAGTAACTGTCATCTTGCAGATTCTAATATGGCTGTTGACAAGTCTAATGTCATTCTATTCACTTCTCATCAAGTTTACTGAGTCTTCTCATCTTGTGTTCAGCCTGCTGATTCATACATTAAAAAAATATTTGACTTGACATCATGTTTTTAAATTTCTAACTTTTCCATTTGAGTCTTTCTTATAGTTTTCATGTTGTAGTATGTGTCAGAACATCATTCCTTTTCATGGGTGAATAATATTCAATACATACATATGTTATATATGTATATATATCACATAAGATTTTGTTTACCGCTTCATCCATTTTGTGTCCTACTTAAGTAATCATTAACTCCAAGGTTATAAAGATTTTCCTTTGTTTTCTTCTGTGAGTTTTATAATTTTAGTTATTACATTGGCATCTTTGATCCATTTTATTTAATTTTTTATATGATATCAGGTAAGGGTCCAATTTCATTATTTGCATATGGAAATGCAATTTTCTCAGCAATTTTTAAGAACTAGTTCTCTTTTCATTTCTCTCCCCCCATCCTCTCTCTCTCAAAATAAATAAACATTTAAAGAGGAGCTGTAGGGGAAGGAAAGAGAGAGGAAGGGAGGAAGAGAGAGAATCCCAAGCAGGCTTCACACTGTCAGAGCACAGCCCAATGTGGGGCTTGATCCCATGAATGGTGAGATTATGATCTGAGCTGAAATCAAGAGTTGGACATTTAATGGACTGAGCCTACCAGACCCCCCCCCCCCACTGCTCTCTTTTATATTGTTTTTGATCCAAATCACATCTTTCTATATTGTGTGCCAATTAGCATAAATATAAGTGTTTTTTAATAAATTTTTCTTTTAAATAATTTAAGAATAAAATTATATTTACAAACAAACAAACAATACAGTAACACCAGCATTTATATTTGTCTATGTAGTTACCTTTACTCAAGATTTTTTTTATCTATTCACATGACTTTGAGTTACTGGCTAGTAAGCTTTCCTTAAAGCTCAAGGATTCTCTTCAGCATTTCTTATAGGACAAGTTGGATGGTGAAAGACCTCTCAGTTTTTGATAATCTAGAACTGTTTTATTTCATCTTCATTTTTGAAGAATAGTTTTGTTGTATATAGAACTCTCAGTTTACAGGTTCCTTTTATTTCAGTACTTAAAAATATCTCATCCTTCTTGCTTCCAGAGTTTCTGATGAGAAATCACTTGTTAATCTTATTAAAGATCCCTTGTATATGACCAGTTGTTTCTTTCTTGCTGCTTTAGGTTCTCTCTTTGTCATTGTTGTGGGACAATTTGATTATGTATCTCAATGTGGAACTCTGAATTTATCCTCTTTGATGTTCACTGAACTTCTTGTATGTTTAAATTAATGTATTTTATCAAATTTAGGAGGTGGTTTTGGCCACTATTTCTTCAAATATTCTCACTGTTACTTTCTCTCTGTCTCTGTATCTCTCTCTCTTTTTTCTGGGACTCCCAGAATGCTTATTTTGCTATGCTTGTTATGTTCCACAGGTGTCTTAGACTCTGTTAAAGTTTCTTCTTTTTTTCTTTCTGTTCCTCAGAATGGATAATTTCATTAATCTTATATTCAGATTTATGGATTCTTTTTTTCTGCCAGTTCCAATCTGCTGTTGAACACTTCTCATGAAATTCTATTTTAGTTACTGTACTTACAATTTCTAGAATTTCTATTTGGTTCTTTTTTATAATTTTAATTATTTTATTGATGTTCTCAATTTGTTCATATATCATTTTCCATAATTCTTTGTCCATGGTTTCCTTTAGCTCTTGAAAGATATTTAAGGCTGTTGGCTTAAAGTCTTTGTCTAGTAAGTCTAATGTCTGCACATCCTCAGAGGTAGTTTCTGTTGATTTACTTTGTTGCCATGAATGGGCCATACCTAGATGATTCTTTGTATATCTTGAAATATTTTGTTGAAAAATGGACATTTAAAAATTACAATGAATATTTTGAGATTTTAATAGTGTTTCTTATATAATAAGAAACTTTCCTCAGGGTTTGCATTTGTTGTTTTTTGATGACTTACGGTTTCTTTTAGTGACTTTTTCAAACAATTTTTTGCAAAGTTTTTATTCCTGATCATGTGTGGTCACTAACATTTCTGTTGTTATTTCAGAGGTTAGCCAATGACCTGAGAGAGAGTTCCTTAAATGCCTGGGGACAAAAGGGAAAAAAAAAGTTACTCTCTCAGTTTTGGCATCTTGACTATAAGCTGGGGCATTCCTTCAGTGATAAGCCAGGACATCTATGGCTTTGCTTGAGCCCACACTCTCTGCTTTCAAAAAACCTACAGATCCACCAGAGGCCTATATTAGACCCCTGGCAAATGCAAACTCCACCAGGAATGAGGGCCACCATTTCCATAGCTGCTGCACTGGAGAATGGGATAGCAGTCAAGTGGGCAAAAATGCCACAGTGCCCTCTTACTGAAAATCAGGTGCCTTTTTCTTCACTTAACAGTGTTCTTGTTGCCCTAAACCTGAGATTAGATCACAAAGTTCAAAACAAGAGTTGATTCTGTCAATCTTTGCCAATTTCTGCTTATTTCAGTGGAGGGACCACTTCTTTAAGTGCCTTTCTCTGCCATTTTATGCAAGGTCACTCCTGTATTTAAAATTTTTCTGTTGTCATACTTTTAATGTCCTAAAGTTTTATCCTGTTCTCTAAATGTTCCATTTTCATAACATTTCTTATTTTATGAAAATGACCTTATCTAATCTCTTAATGGGAGGTTTGGGGAGATTTGTTTCTATGCTCCATGAACTGTTTCTTTCTGATTTCCATTTTTCAGGTTGTTTTGTTCTTTATTTTTTTAAGTGTTCCTCAAAGCACTCACTATTAATGTTTAAGAGTAACATACTAAAAAACTGATTGTAATCTCTGTGTGCATGAATAGGACTTTAACAGGTGAATCACACTGTAAGTGACTGAGTGGAGTCCTTGCTGTTTCATTAGAGGACAGGGGTTCTCAGTGTTTTGCATGGAGACATTCACTTGTTTTCAGAACTGTTGTACCCTGTTGGCTGTCATTTGTGTCTCCAAGTCCAAAGCCCCTCGTGTTTAACTTCACTGAAAAATCAAGCTATGGTCTTCTTCAGAAGGGGAGGGCAATTTCCTGCCTACTGCCAATCCATCTTCCTTCCAGCTCCACTACCTCTCTGCTTTCAGACGTTCCTGGAACTTTCATTCCTGATCACTTCAAGGCTATTGTAGCATGCCTGGGGGTAAATTCTTATTGGCTTTGCCTCTTGCAAACAGTTCTGGCTTTCACCTTGCTGCTAAGACAGCAGTGGTTACTTATTCACCTGATTTCCATCACACATTTTGTTGATTGTCTCTCATCTGCCATTGTCTTTTCACCTGTAGTAATTTGTGGTAATTTTAATGAAGCTTGAGGAGGAGAGGAGATAAAATATGCATTTAATCTGCCATATTTCCATGATTTCTTTAATATAATTAAGGTGAAATAAGCCAAGGACACTGAGTAAGTGAGGTAAAACAACTTTAGACCCAGTAATTTGGTAATAAAACATGACTATGGCATTGTGAAAGGGAGTGGTTAGTTCATTCCTCCTTATTAAAGGTTATTGACTTTTTGTTTTGAAAATAAAGTATGAAGAATTGAGACTGACAAAACAAATGCCATACAGGAGCTATCTGAGCCTGGTCAACAAGGACCATCTGGAAGTGAAAAGACTTTGATTATAACTCACTCCTTGTTTTTGATGTAAACTCTACAATTTACAAAAATAAAAAGGATAGTGACAGTAGTCTCCTTTCCTCTTTTTTTTAAAGTTTATTTCTTTATCTCGAGAGAGAGAGAGCATTCACACACAAGCAAGGAAGGGGCATAGAGACGGGGAGAGAATTCTGAGTAGGCTCCCCACTGTCAGCACAGACCCTCATGTGAGGCTCGATCTCATGAACCATGAGGTCTTGATCTGAGCTGAGGTTAAGAGTCAGTCATTTAACCAACCAACCAATGAGCCACCAAGATGTGTTTCTCTTCCTCTATTGTTCATTAACAATTTATTTTCCATACTCTTTTTCTGATTAATGTAAAAGGTTTTAATTACTAAACAATTAAGACACCAGAACTAAAATCCTTTCTAGTGCAGCTCAGCTCAAACTGAATTTTCACTACTTATAAAAAAGGGATATTATCAGGCAGGCTCAGGAGAATTTACTTAGCCTTAGTATTATACAAATTTTATTATATATCAAATAAATAAAGGAAAAAATAAGCCTGCATTGAGTGTTCTAGAAGTGGTGGTGAGATGAACATTACCCTCCACAAAAATATCACATTAAAATAAAGTTTTGTTCTGTTCAAGAAATGTTTATTGAGTTATTGCAGGTTCTGTGTTTGAGATGGTGAAATAAAGATGAATGAGTCATTCCTTCATGCCCTTGGGACCAAGGGAGGGAGGTGGAGAAGTGATTTCAGTGTAGGATGGCATGTTTCCTGGTAGAAATACACATGGATTGCCAACAGAGACCAAGGGGCCACATCCAGTGTGGGTAGGAGTTCACATTACCTTGTCAGGGCCCACTGTGCACATCTCTATGGTCACTAACGTTGGTAGCTTGAATTCAACTATGGTGGGAATATTTACACCTTAGAAGTTAGCTTATGCTACAAATCAGAACTTTCCCCCAATGAGTCAGTTGTCAAACCTTTACCAGAACACTACTGCCAGTTCACTTTACTTCTTTGTACCTTTCTCCACCTAAAAAGCCTCTCCAGGGCAGATTGGTGTTCACTTAAATTTATCTCTTGACTTAGAGTTGCCCCTACCCTCAGTCCTCTTTGTTTCTTGTAGTTTAGGACAGAAGTTGGGAGCTTTTCCCAGGTAGTGAGACAAATCCTCTTTTAATCTCTCTTGAATAAGGTGAGGGTAGGTGGCAGGGGATAATTTCCTCAGCTAGTCTTGCCATTTTTCAAGCAACTCATCATTAAGTCCTTTCAGCCCTGCCTTCAGAACACATCCAGAATCCAGTCCCCTGATTGCTGAATCCACTTTATCATCTGGTCCCAGGCCACCATCATCTTTTGTCTGTCTAAATGCAACTGCCTCCCTGCATATGCCTTCACAGTTTTATCTCCACGTATCAGCCAGAGTGACCCTGCTTTATTTCTAATCATGTTATGTCTCTGCTAGAACTCTTCAAAGGGCTTTCTATCTTACTGAGAGTAAAAACTCAGATCCTCAAAAATGGCTTCCCAGGCTGCTGTGATCTGGCCTCCATGCTCTGTCTAGCCTCCTTGGCCACTTCCCTCATGAAGCATCAGACATACGAGCCTCATTGCTCTTCCTCAATTATGCCAGATATGCTCCTGCCTCAGGGCCTGCTTATCTGCTGAAATTGTTCCCTGATATTCTTCACTCCAGCAGATCTCTGCTCAAATACCACTTTCTCAGGAGCCTTCCCTGACCCTATAGAGTATATAAGTATACATGGCAATCATCCTCATTCAGTGATCAAAACACACATCTCATTTGGGCCCCACCAGCAAGTCCATTCCATTTCCCTACTTTGTGTTCATGAATAGTGCTCAGCCTGTGCACTGTAATATGGATTTTACTTATTTTCTTTGTCTCTGATTTCCTCCTTAGAATATGAACTCCATAAGGGCAGGGATTTTTGTTTGTTTGCTGCAACATCCTTAGTACCTAGAACAGTGAGTGGCACATCGCAGAAGAGAGGGAAAGTGTGGTGACAGCCTAGAGTTCACCTTAATGTCCCAGGACTCACTGGGGATATGAACCAGTCTCTGTGGGTGAGCTGCCACCTTCCCAAAGAACATGGCCCGGTTAGAAAAGGGTGGGACAGAAGGTCTACCCTTGCATATGGTTTATACTCACACACCCCTGAGAGGGGTCATGCTAGACTAACACCCATTAATATTGTAATGACTAGTTAGTTCTTTGTTAGGGATTTGTTGGCAGCAGACTGAGAGCATGGGCCGCCAGGAAGAAAGAGATTGATAGAGACTAATACTTTCATTTGTAAGCCACCCTGTAGGTGCAGAGCATGTCAACCTGCACGATCTCACTTGTGCCTCATGACAACACGGTGACATAGGCAAGAAAGATATTATTATGTATTTTTTTTTTATAAATGAGAGAAATGAGGCCCAAAGAGGCTAAACGACCTTTCCAAAGTCAGATAACCAGTAGGAAAAAAAAGTCAAACCCCAGGGCCCTTTCTTACACCCCATTCAGTCAAAACGTTTTGAACTAACTCTGGCATATGGTATTTGAAACTACCTTGAAAATTGCCTTAAAAATCTTTTTTAATGTTTGATTTTTTTTGAGAGAGAGAGAGAGTGTGAGCAGGAGAGGGGCAGAGAGAGAGAGTGAAACATGGAATCCAAAGCAGGCTCCAGACTCTGAGCTGTCAGAACAGAGCCCATTTTTCTTTTGATTTACCCCACAGTCTAATCCAATATAGCAATATTAAAATATGCTTAATATTAAAATATGCCATGCCCCTAGAAATTGAATGAAATCACAAAAGAACTTCTTGAGTACCAAACATGTGCCAGACATTATTCTAGGTACTTTACATATATTCCTTCAAATTCTCAAAATAACCAAGCAGAGTGGGCGGTGGTATCCCTAGTGTACATTACCTGCCTACATCCCAACTGCTAGGTGAGGCTGAACTTTGAAGTCTGTCCAGTTTCAAAACCCATGTTCTTTCTGATGCACCAAGCTATCCCTTTATAACAACAAATTGATTTCCAAATTAGGGTGCTTTATTTTTAGGATCCATCACCTCTTGCTTACTATAATAACTCTCAAGAAACACAAAAGAGAAAGTTGTTTTCAGTGTGATTAGTAAACAGATTATCCTCAAGGCCTTAGCCAAGCTATAGTTGTTTCAAACACATTCACAAAATGTGAATCTTCCTTGTTTGTCAGGTTTGGTTGTTCTTTTGTCTTTTAATCTACATTTTCCTATTTATATAGTCTTTTTATATTTGATCCACCAAATGGAAATGCCCCTTAAAGAAGAATCCTACCATTTTCTGGACAGATTGGATGTTGGTGAAAGGAAGATTGAAAGACATGCATTTAAAATTAGTACATGTAGCAAACAGGTGGTTGCCAGAGGGGAGGTAGGTAGGGGTTGTAATAGGTGCTTTTTCATTCATGATTTTGTCTATCTGGGTGCTCTCTCTTTTCTTTCTGAGGAGCCTGGCTAGAGGTTTTTATCAATTTTGTTTATTTTTTCAAAGAACAAACTCTTGGTTTCATTGATCCGCTCAACTGTTTTTTTGGATTCTATATTCTTTATTTATTCCCTGATCTTTATCATTTCTTTTCTTCTGCTGGGTTTGGGGTGCTCTTGCTGCTCCCCTTCTAGTTCCAGTAGGTGCTCTTTTAGATTTTGAATTTGCGCTTTTTCTAGTTTGTTGAAATAGGCCTGAATTGCAACATACTTTCCTCTTAGGACTGCCTTTGCTGTATCCCAGAGATTTTGGATTGTTGTATTTTCATTTTCATTTGTTCCCATATAGTTTTTAATTTCTTCTCTAATTGCCTGATTAGTCCAACCATTCTTTAGTAGGGTGGATATTAACCTCCACATTTCTGGAGGTTTTCCAGACTTTTTCCTGTGGTTCATTTCAAGTTTCATAGCATTGTGATCTGAAAGTGTGCATGGTATGCTCTCTATTCATTTATACTTATGGAGGGCTGCTTTATGTCCCAGTATGTGATTATCTTGGAGAACGTGCCATGTGCACTTGAAAAGAAGGTGAATTTCCTAACTTCAGGATGCAGAGTTCTAAATATATCTATCAATTCCGTCTGTTCCAATGTGTCGTTCAAGTCCATTGTTTCTTTAGTGATTTTTTGTCTGGTTGATCTATCCAGTGCTGTCAGTGGAGTATTAAAGTCCCCTGAAATCAGCACGTTCTAATCAACAAGATTGTTTCTCTCTGTGATTGTTTTATGTATTTGTGAGCTCCCGAATTTGGTGCATAGATATTTATAATTGTTAGCTCTTCCTGATGGAGAGACCCTGTAATTATTATATAATGTCCTTCTTCATCTCTTGTTACTGCCTTTCCTTTAAAGTCCAGTTTGTCTGATATAAGCATGGCTACTCTTTCTTTTAACTTCCAGTCACATGATAGATATTTCTCCATCCCTTTACTTTCATCCTGAAGGTATCTTCAGGTATAAAATGAGTCTCTTGTAGACAGCAAATAGATGGATTTTGTTTTTTTATCCATTCTGCTATCCTGTGTCATTTGGTTGGAGCATTCAGTCCATTTACATTCAGTGTTATTGAAAAATGTGGGTTTAGAGTCATTGTGTTCTCCCTAGAATTCATATTTATAGTGGTGTCTCTGGCACCTTGTATTCTTTGTAACATTTCCCTCATAGAGTCCCTCTTAAGATTTCTTGTAGGGCTGGTATGGTGGTCATGAATTCTCTCAATTTTTGTTTATTTGGGAACACGTTAATCTCTCCATCTCTTTTGAATGACAGGCTTGCTGGATAAAGGATTCTTGGCTGCATGTTTTTCTGCTCATCACATTGAAGATTTCCTGCCATTCCTTCCTGGCCTGCCAAGTTTCATTAGATAGGTCTGTAACCACTTTGATAGGTTTCCCTTTGTACGTGAGGGTCCTTTTATCCCTAGCTGCCTTCAGAATTCTCTCTTTATCTTTATATTTTGCCAGTTTCACTATGATATGTCCTTCCAAAAGTCGATTCAAATTACATCTTAAGGGGGTTCTTTGTGCCCCTTGAATTTGAATGTCTATTTATTTCCCCAGATTTTGGAAATTCTCAGTTATAATTTGGTCTACTATTCCTTCAGGTCCTTTCTTTCTGTCTTCCTCTTCAGGAATTCCTATGATACGGATGTTGTTTCATTTGATTGTATCACTCAGGTCTAGAATTCTCCTCCCTACTCCTGGATCAATTTCTCTCTTTTTTTTCAGCTTCCTCTTTTGCTATAACTATATCTTCTAATTCACCTCTTCTTCTCTCTGCCTCTTCAATTCTTGAGGTGGCTGCCTCCATTTTATTATTCATCTCATTTATAGCTTTTTTAAAAATTCATCACACCTATTTTCAAAGTTACTAGTCATTGTTTCAGTTGCTTCTTTGATGCTTTTTTCAACCCCAGTGATTAATTTTATGATGAGTTTTTTAAATTCTTGTTCAGTGATATCACATTAACGAAAGAAAGGATAAAAACCATATGATCCTGTCAACAGATGCAGAAAAATCATTTGACAAAATACAGCACCCTTTCTTAATAAAAACCCTTGAGAAAGTCGGAATAGAAGGACCTTACCTAAACATTATAAAAGCAGTTTATGAAAAGCCCACAGCTAATATCATCCTCAATGGGGAAAATCTGAGAGCTTTCCCCCTGAGATCAGGAACACGACAGGGGTGTCCACTCTCACCACTGTTGTTTAACATAGTGCTAGAAGTCCTAGCATCAGCAATCAGACAACAAAAGGAAATAAAAGGCATCAGAATTGGCAAAGAAGAAGTCAAACTTTCACTTTTCACAGATGACACGATACTCTACATGGAAAACCCGGCAGACTCCACCAGAAGCCATCTAACACTGATCAATGAATTCAGTAAAGTTGCGGGGTACAAAATCAATGTACAGAAATCAGTTGCATTCCTATACACCAATAATGAAGCACTGTAAAGAGAAATCAAGAAATTGATCCCATTCACGATTGCATTAAAAACCATAAAATACCTAGGAGTAAACCTAACCAGATGTAAAAGACCTATATGATGAAAACTATAGAAAACTTATGAAAGAGATTGAAGAAGACACCAAGAAATGGAAAAACATTCCCTGTTCATGGATCTAAAGAATAAACATTGTGAAAATGTCATTACTACCCAAAGCAATCTACACATTCAATGCAATCCCCATCAAAATTGCACCAACATTCTTCTCAAAGCTAAAACAAACTATCCTCAAATTCGTATGGAACCACAAAAGACCCTGAATAGCCAAAGTAATATTGAAGAAGAAAACCAAAACGGAGGTATCACAATCCCAGACTTTAGCCTCTACTACAAAGCTGTCATCATCAAGACAGTATGGTATTGGCACAAAAACAGACACATAGACCAATGGAATAGAATAGAGAACCCAGAACTGGGCCCACAAATGTACGGCCAATTAATTTTTGACAAAGCAGGAAAGCGTATCTGATGGAAAAATGACTGCCTCTTTAGCAGGTGGTGC
>NC_043703.1:77308078-77349520 GCF_006229205.1 Suricata suricatta | reverse complement strand
TTACCCAACGGATACAGAAGTACTGATGCATAGGGGCACATGTCCCCCAATGTTCATAGCAGCACTGTCAACAATAGTCAAAACATGGAAAGAGCCTAAATGTCCATCACCTGATGAGTGGATCAAGATGTGGTTTATATATACACAATGGAGTATTACATGGCAATGAGAAAGAATGAAATCTGGCCATTTGTAGCAAAGTGGATGGACCTCGAGGGTCATGCTAAGCAAAATAAGTCAGGCGGAGAAGGACAGATACCATATATTTGCACTCATAGGTCTAACAGAAGAGCAGGAGAAACCTAATGGAGGACCAGGGGGAGAGGAAGAGGGAAAGAGAGTTGGGGAGAGAGAGGGACCCAAAACCTGAGAGACTATTGAATACTGAAAACGAACTGAGGGTTGAAGGGGAAGGGGAAGAGGGGAAAAGAGGTGGTGGTGATGAAGGAGGGCACTTGTGGGGAAGAGCACTGGGTGTTATATGGAAACCAATTTGACAATAAACTATTTTAAAAAAAATAGATGAAGGGGATTGAGAATACACTTATTGCAATGAACACTGAGAAATATGTAGAATTGAATCATGATGTTATACACCTGAAACTAATATAATATTGTATGCTAATTATACTTGAGAAAAAAAATAAAGGAAATTAAAAGAGAATTGATAGCTGTATTGAAGCTTATTGATCCCAATTCTTCTTAGAGTGCCTACTTCATGTTGGTTCGTTGTTTTGGTACCGATCTCAGTTTGGGACATCTTGCCAGGGTCCACCCTATAAGGTGACTTCTGACATTAGGTGTTTTTCTAGCCTCATTGATGGGCTTTATGACCAAGAACATCCTTGAGTCAGTTTAAGAATGAGTAGCTGACTATTATTAGGCTTCAAAATAGGTTAACACTCATAATAATTCCTAGGAACAATTTGGTGCATAGAGAATGGAATATACATAAGCAAATTTCCTTTAGGCATGTTACCTGTGTCTTTTAAAAAAATTTTTTTAGCTGATCTCTTGGTAAATAGTAGCTACATAGAGAACTGCTTATTTTAAATGACACTCATCCAAAGTTTAAGAGCTGTTGTCATTCATTCTCTCATTTAACAACTCTTCTTTATCTACATATGCCAGATACTGTACTAGGCACTAAATATAAGTGGAGAACATGATAGATGTGTTCCTCACTTCCTGACACAGGCAAGATGGATTTCATGAGTGTAGTCATTTAACTTCAAGATTGCCTGAATGAAAAGCACAGGTTACCATAAAGTGGGTGACAGGGAGGGACTTTAGCTAGACCAAGAGATCATCTGTCTACTTTCCTTCCTTTACAGATCAGGAAACTGAGACATACAAAGGGTAAGCAACTTTGTATACCAGATATTTCCATCTTGTCTCAATCTCTTAATTATGAAGTGAAGTATTATATTCAACCAAATTTTACCAATTTTTAATGGCATAGAAGCTAAGGAATTTATTAATTTCTTCCATTGGTAAATAATAGTAGAATTTGAAAATAATGCTTAGAAAGTAACCCCTACTAAGATCCAGGTATTTCTCTTACATTCTTTAGAAGAAGAAAAAAATATATATATGAATACATTACATACATATATTCATATATATTATGTACTATTGTATCTCTAAGATATATTGTTATGTAAAAACAGCAAGGGGGAGGAAAGTATATATGGAATGCTACAATTATATAACAAAGGAGGAGGTATGTCAATATATATTATGTATATATAATATGTATACTTATTTTAAAGTATATATAAAGTATATTTTACACAAATTATATATAAAGTATACAGGAAATCTATTACAGAATGTTTATAATAAATATTTAGTATATAAAGTATATATATTTAAAGAAAACAATGAAGGATAAACCATAAAAATTTAAAAATTATTAGCTATGTTGTGGTGGAGTGTACAGGCTGGAAAGGGCTGGGCTAGAAGCTATGCTTCTTTGAATATGTCTTCTTTTGTAGATTGGATTATGGAACCATATAAATATTTTACCTAATTATAAAAAATTATAATGTTAAAAAGAAATCTTTAAAAATGGAAAGTAAAAAGAAACAATAAACCTAACAGAGTATTTAGTGGTAGGGTAACCACACAGGGAAGAATCATTCCAAGCAACATTAAGCCACAGTAATTTGACTATGGAGTTTGCTCCAAGGATAAGAACTTCAAGGTAAAACACAAACAACAAAGAAAACTTATATTGTCAATAATCATATTGTTTAGTTAATGATGGCATGGTTATTTTGAGACCATTGTATGTGTAATGTCAGATAAATAAAAAAATAACTGTATTTGCCATTGAGAACCAGAACATTTTATGGAAGAGATGTGGATGTAAGATCAATGAGATTAAGTAAAAGTTCCATTGTCCTGAGGTGAATAGAACATCTAGTATGAATTCATAATGTGTTTTTTCTAAAACAAAAACAGAAACAAAAACTTAGTTCTGCCCATTGATTAGCATTAAAAATGGTAATCAATACAGTAAAAACAAGCTATTTTAATGGTTGGATAGTGGCCTTTCATTTCCAAAGAAAACGAAACAGGCCTTCCCAGAGAAATGGCTGATTCTAGGTCTGAGGCAAGATATGTAAAAAGGGGCCTTCAATACCTGGCCCTAGTGGAAGCAAAGAAGCCATCAAGAACAACCAGGGCTGTGTCAGAAGGACTCAGAAAACAACTGTGAGACCCCCATTGGTCAATAATGGGACGAAATTAGCATCAATTAGGACACTAACTGTAAATACTGAAATATACCAAACAGGTCTAAATCCATGAATTCATAGTAATACTTTAAAAATCCTTGATTATCTTTAGAAGAGACTAAGGAACCAATTCATTATTATGAAAACTGATGAGTAAAGGGAAAAAGTCAAGCATGTATCCTCCCTTTTTTATATAAGGAGAGAAACCAGACATCATGTACCCAACAGAATAAACAGCACTACCTATGAAATAACCTGATCAAAATCTTTGAGCCTGAATTCGATTAAGCTTCTGGTCTACTACAAGCCTATAGGAAATATAGATAGAGGAATATGCTAAATGACACCACAGGTATACAACTGGGGAGGTAATCACCAGAATACAAATTTTGTGAAAAGGAAAAGACCAAGTAAAAATGTTGGAACAAATCTGGAAACTAAAAGAGACTTAAAAGGCATATTAGTGAGTCACTGTATATGGGCCTTATTTGATCTTTATTCAAATAAATAAAATGTTAGAAAGTTATATTACAACCAGGGAAACATTCACTGGGTATTTCAAAATGTTAAGGAAATATTAAAGTGAGATGATATTGCATTTTTATGTAAAAAAGGGAATCTGTGTCTTTAGAAATATGTACAGATAAAACAATATAATGTTTGGGATCTGCTTCAAAATAATCTAGGGAGAGGTGGTGAAAGTACAGAGAATATGACTATTCATAAGTTGATAATTGTTAAAGCACTTGATGGGAACATAGAGGTTCACTATACTTTTCACTCTACTTTTGTATTTATGTGTTTGAATTTTTCCATAATAAAAAGGTTTGTGCAATTTCAAGAATGTGCTACAAAAAATAAAGTAGCAGTATAATTATGCTGAAACCATTGTGATAACTCAGTGCTTGACAGAGATGAAAAACCAGAGAAATTTGAGATTTATATTACAAAACAGCTAATCTCTTCTTATACTACAAAGCTTTGCATTGGTCAATAACAAATTGTCCCAGCTCCCAGAAGGATTTTTTTTCCCAATGAAATATTTTAAAGATGGGGAGTTTTACTTCCATTTCTGGCATGGCAAAGTAACTGGTACAGAACAAGCCATCTTGGACAAAAGCAACTGTAAACTAGACAAAGTAGAGGCTGCTGGGTGGCTTAGTCAGTCAAGCATCTGACTTTGGCTCAGGTCATGATCTCACAGCTTGTGAATTTGAGCCCTATGTTGGGCTCTGTGCTGACAGCTTAGAGCCTGAACCTACTTCAGATTCTGTCTCTCCCTGTCTTTCTGCCCCTACCCCACTCACACTCTGTCTCAAAAATAAATAAACATTAAAAAAATAATAAACCAGACAAAGTATATGAAGTAACAGCCAGCAGTGCATGGCTATGAGCCTTGAGAAAAGGAAAATACATGAAATGGGTCCCATCAAGGCAATGGGGTAGTCTCACTCAGTTGATCAGTCAGAAACTGGAGTCTGGGGAGGACAAACCTGGAAGTTGTGGGCAAGGTACTGGAGAAGAAGAAGGTACAATAATGGGGATATCCTGGACTCCAGGAGTCTATGTGGAAATTCACTCTTTTTTGGCTGAAGGCTGGTCTTCAACCTTGGTTAAAGTTCTGGCCCACCTGAATGGAGATGGCTCACTGAGGACCTGTGCTTTTAGTTGAGACCCAGAAAGATCATTGCCTCAAGAAAGACCACAACCTGGAGTAAAGGACACACATAATGATTAAGTTCAAAACCACTATAGAATTACCCTAAGAATAAAGGTTTGACAGGACCAAGAAGACCTGCCAGTTATTTAACCTCCTGCCAGAATGATCCTCAACATGCCTTAGTGGAAGATGACTGAATCCATATTCCCTACAGGCTATCATCTAAAATGTTGAAATATGATAAAAAAAATTTCTAAACTTGTGGAAAAAGTAGGAAACTATGACCCATAATCAAGAAAAATAGCAGTCAATGGAAACAGACCTCTAGATGGTCCAGAGGTTGGAATAAATAGGCAAAAATTTAAAGTATATGTATACAGAAAAGTGGTACAAATGAACTAATAGATATGCAATCTTGCCAGATAACTGGGAACTATAAGCACAGAAAAATATAGAGCTGAAAAAGGAATAAAAATTAAAAATACACTGAATGGATATGGTATCCCTGAGAAAGTATCTTGCATGTCTCCTTCTCCAGGTGGTATAACTGACAATTGGCCTCAGCTGCTGCACTCTGTAATCTATACCTGCATTTGCTCAGAAGCCAAGCCTTTCCTGGTGTGCTTCCTATAAATAAAATGGCATTAAAAAATGCTGATGGGGAAAAAATTTTGCCAGTCTAGCATTTTAAATTCAAAACTGGTAAAACATAGATTTTTTAAAAAGGTGATAGAATTAATTGCAAGCATAACTATACTATAAGAAACGCTAAATAAAATTCTCAGCTAAAGGGAAATAACACCAGATGGAAATTTGGACTCTCAGAAAGGAATCTGACCTCAAAAAAGTTAAATGCTTGTGCAAAGATAAGAGAGTATCTGTTTTTTTTTTTCCCTCTCCTGATTTATTTGAAAAACAACTGTTTATGGCTAAATAACTTCATGTTTCAGTGTTTTTACCTTGTGTAAATGTAAAATATGGGATAAGATTAGCACAAAGGATGGGGTAAATTTAATTTTACTGTTGTAAGATTTTTTTTTGTTTTGTGTGAAATGCATAAAATTAACTCTAGATGCATACAATATTAACTCTAGATGCATAATGTAATCTCTAGAATAAAATAATCCTAAACAAATACAATCAAGAAATTAAAATAGAATATTAAAAAGTATTTTATTAGCCCAAAAGAAAGCTAGAAAGGAAGAGCCAAAGAACAGTTTCTCTCATAGACAGTTTTCTTAATAAAATTTTTGTATGTGCAAACCAATCTTGGTATCCTCCAGGAGGACCCCGGTAAGTACAGTAGCATTGGATAATGAGCAAGCCCTAGGCTGAGCGTTGAAAAATAGGGAGGGAGATATTAAAAGGCAGGGCATTTGGGTATGGCAGACCTCGACCAAAGCATGGAGGCTGGTTATGAGCACATGTCTGTAAAGGACAGAGAAGAGCCAAGTTGGAGGGTCAGAGGACACCTGTTGGGGAACTCTGGGAAACAAGAATATGAGCCCGACTCAGAAGACACAGTACGGTGTCAAGATTGGACTTGTAGCAAGTGGTATGAAACCACCTGGGGTTCTTGGACAAGGGAAAAGGTCCAGAGAAGTGGTACTTTGGGAAAGATGGCTGGAAAGTAAGATGTAAGACGGAATAAAGCAGAGAGAGGTGAGAATCAGGGACGTTGACTACAAGGCTGAGTGATTTGGGGCTGAGGGAATAGAAGATGTTTAGTTAAATCTGATGGAATGAAGAGAAAGGAGGGAGATTTTAGAGGAAGAACCAACAGGATTTGGTGTCAGGGTGGGATGAGGAAACAGGATTCTAGACACAGGATTAAGATGAGCCATGAGTTTCAGCAGTTTCCAAGCATTCTGTCCTGAAAAAATGGATGAATCACAGTTCTGTTGGCTGAGAATAGGAAAATGGAACGTGAGAAAGAACTATTTTTGTGGGGGAAAAGAATGAGGAGTTCTGTTATGTATATTTACTACTTGATATAACAGCAATATATATAAACAGACATTAGGAAATCTAGGATGAGAGCTAGGCTGGAAATATAGTTTTAGGAATCAGCAGAATTAAGATGAAACTATAAGGACAGAGCATAAATGGAAAAGAGTAGCAATTCAAGAGACAAAATAAAAAGAGTTGGGGAAAAAATATGAAACTTCCTGCCTCTTGGTAATAGCCCCCTGGAAGTCTTTCCTCTCTTGTCTCCCCACACACATCTGCTCTTATGCAGCTGAATCCAGAAGACCTGAGTAGAGAGGATGATATCCTCCTCCTTGAGTCAGTGGCCATAGTCACATTTGCCACGCACACAGACCACGTGACCAGGGAGAAACTCTGGATTCCTTGTTCTCCATCTCTCCTTGGCTTTGCTGAGTCTCCCCTCACTGAGCCTCTTTGCATACATGAAATTCTCTCCTTGCCTGGTCCCTTAAATAGCCTTGGAGTTCTCAGATTCTGAAGGATTCCTCCTAGAGGATGAATGCTAACCTACTACATCAACCACTGTCTCCTCCTTCATCACCAGTTCTGGCCTCATCTATATTCCAGTCTTCTGCTATCAGGGCTGGGGTGTAGACTCTCTAGCCCTCTGGTGTGTCATTTAAAAAATTTCTTCACTACTGGTTATAAATGCTTATAGGAGGATCTGGGTTGGGAAGACTATGATTGGGAAAACACAGCTATTGCAAGAAATGTGTGACTCAGTAAGTGGGGTGGTTTCCTTCTGAGTCAATTCTGAACCCAGAATTTATGTGACATGCCAAAACTACATGGCTTGCTGAAGAATTCAGCCTTTCCCAGGAACTCTTTGTACTTCCTTTCCTGGATGAATATCCTGTCTTCTAACTACCATATGTAACATCATTTCAAATCAAATGGTTTATTTTATCAGCTATAATTTAAATCACTTGGAATTTTGGGAAATTGTTAATAAAAATTGAGTTAATGTCATATATTCAAAACATGTTAAGAGCTATATATAAGATAACAAAAACTGTTTTTTTTTTAAAAAGGGGTTTATTTAGAGAGAGAGAACATGAGTGAAGAGGGGCAGAGAGAGAGGGAGAGAGAAAATCCCAAGCAAGCTCTTCATTGTCAGTGCACAATCCCATGTGGGGCTTGAACTCACAAATTGTGAGATGGTGGCCTGAGCCAAAATCAAGAGTCAGAGGTTCAACCAACTGCACCCAAGATAATAAGGTAAATAGCCTGCATGACTTAGGAACCTCTGGGTATCTTACTCTATTACAACACATCCCCAGAATTGGAGTCCATAATAGTGACCCTGTGCCAGCAGAGGTGAAATTATGTCTAGAAGGATCTGTTAGCAAGACATGATTCGTATGATGCATTTTACAAATAGTGTTTAACAATGTGAATACAATTGTTATCATTATACTTAGAGATAAACCTGAATTTTCTTGAAAATTTGCTTAGATGACACAGCTGATTCTTTAATGAGGCCAGATATTGAGACAGGGCCACAGCATGAGGCTATCATGTGCCATATTATGGAGGTTATGTTATCCTGTTATCAACGAGGAGTTGTTAAAGGATTCTAAGCCAGGGAATGAGATGATCAGATCTATATTTTGGGGAAATATCTGTGGAAAAGTGCCCATATGGATGAAGATAGGTGAAGCCTGGAGCTGTGGAAGCCAATTAGGAGGCTTTTGAAATATTCTAGGAGGAGAGATGATGAGCATTTGAGCCAGGGGAGTAGAGTGAGAATGTGGAGAAAGACAAATACCCCTTTGGGTGCCATTAGAACAAAATCTGGTGACCGATTAGATGTGGAAATAATGGAAGTGTGATTCAGATTATCTTGGGCAAATGGGCGGATGGTGGTGACACCTCAGATAAGGACGAGGAAGGGGGATGATGAGTTTGGCCTTGGCAGTACTGAGTTTGAGGTACTTAACATATGTAGGAAATAGGTTTGGGAGGTGACAGTATGTAGCTGATTGATGATTTCATGGATGTGGATGAGAAGTTTAAAGGGTCAGCATATAAAACAAGGGAAAGAGAGCTGATAGAGAAGAGCTTAACAAAGAAAGTGGGCACTTCTGTTAGAGGTCTGGAAAAGTATTTACTGACTCCATCATTGGATCAGAAACAAAATTCCCTGTAGACCCAAGGTGTGTGAAAGAACGAGTTCTCTTTCCCCTTACTGATTATCTTCCTTTTATAATTGTTAATTATCTTCACTTATGCTTTTTTTTTTAATTTTGCACAGAGAGAGAGTGAGCAGGAGAGAGAGATGGGGGGAGAGAGAGAGAAAGAGAGACAGAGAGAATCTTAAGTAGGCTCCACATTCATTGTAGAGCCTGACCTGGGTCCCAATACCACAACCCTGGGAATTTGACCTGAAATGAAATCAAGAATTGGACGCTCAAGTGACTGGGCCACCCAGGCACCTCTGTACCTATGCTTTTTAATGTTTTAAGTTACACCAAACGCTTTTTGCAAGCAGGTGAGATATAAATTATAGATTATAAATAAAGATATTAGTTTCTCAATTCTGGTGGTTTTTAGGCCTGCATTCCTAACTATGAAGGTGCTTATGTGGACTTCTGGTTATACTGCTTTTTCATTTGTAATAGTTTAAATTCCCCTCCACTTAGCTTATGTATAATAGGTTATCAGACAAACATGGTTTTTAAAAAAGCAAATGCAAAAATAAAATAAAATGAAATAAAAAGAAAATTCAAGCAAAATACCTTTGTTTTCCAGTTCTTCCCAAATTTCCATTCTGGAGCTTTTCAATTCTAACAAGATTCAGTAAAACTCCTCTATATGTGTTTTTCTTACCATGTGTTTACCATGTTCATGATGTCTGACCAATAAAAATATTTGTATTTTCTCACTTTTCCTTATACATATTTTTAGATATGCTGATATTTAGAATGTTTAGATATTCTACTGATCTAAAGTCTCATCATTATATGCAACTGTAATAATACTATTTCTTCTGGGGAAGAATTCAGTGTTCTAAGTCCACAATAAAATAGATCTTGATAATTACTTACTGAATGTTAAAATACCAAATACCTCAACCCATCTAAGCATTTCAGGATGACATGGTACATAATTCATTCAGGTGGAAGATGCTTCAGTAATGTGAAGTTCCAATGCATTAAAGTTCCCTGTGATGGTTAACATCAAGCAGTGCACCTGGCTGTTCAACTTGCTCTGAAGAAGCAATAGCCAGATGTGTGATAATACACTGTGGCCAGTGGTTTGACTGGATAGTCAGGGACTTGGGAGAAATATGATTGGAAAATAGGTATCAAAAACGACTGCATTTGCACTTTCCTTTGTAAACAAAAACAAAAACATCTGGGGAAAAGGTATGTGGATAGACCTCTCTGAGTGGACAAAACCAGGAAGGTATCTGTGTGCCATGTGAATGCTCATCAAAGGGTGACCTCAGTGGAGGAGGACTTACATAATTTGTGGTAGGATGACCCTTTCTGTAGCTATCATTCAGTGTCTTCCTGCAGCCATCCCTCACATCACCCCGGGGACTCATGAACAAAGAGGCCATGCTGGAGGGATTAAGGTTATGATGGGCTCAGCAACACAGACTTCCACTTACCAAGGTCAACCTGGCTTTGGCCACCAGTGAGTGTCCAACCAATAAGTCCCTGATATGGCACCATGCCCTGGAGCGGGCACCTACCTGGTGGCGGGTTGACTATATTGGACTGCTTCAATCATGGAAAGAGCAGCATTTTGTTCTTACTGGAAAAGACACTTACTCTGGATGGGGTGTTGCCTTCTTTGCATACAATGTTTCTGCCCAAACTATTATCCATGGACTTACAGAAGGCCTTACCCATCATCATAGTATGCCACGTAGTGTTGCTTTGGATAAAGAAACTCACTTCATAGCAAATGAAGTAAAGCAATGGACCTGGTCATACCATGTACTCCACCATCCTAAAGCAGCTAGTTTGATGGAACAGTGGAATGGGCTTTAAAAGACTCAGTTACAGGGGTGCCTGGGTGGCTCAGTCAGTTGAGCATCTGACTTTGGCTCAGGTCATGATCTCACAGTTTATGAGTTCAAGCCCCATGTCGGGCTCTGGGCTGATCGCTTAGAGCCTGGAGCCTGATTTGCATTCTGTCTCTCTCTCTCTCTCCGCCTTCCTCTGCTCACACTCTGTCTCTGTCTCTGTCTCTCTCAAAAATAAACACTAAAAAAAAAAAAAAAGACTCAGTTACAGTACCAGCTAAGTGGCAATGCCTTTAAGCACTGGGGCAAGGATCTTCATTCAGGAAGCTCCAGACTCTGAATCTGAATCCAATATACGGTGTCGTTCCTCCCAGTCAGGAGAAACCCAGGAATCAAAGAGTAGAAATAGAAGTGATACCACTCATCATTATTCCTAGTAACCTGCTGGCAAAATGTTTGCTCCCTATGCCTGTGAATTTGTGTTCTGCTGGCCTACAAGTCTTTGTTCCAAAGGGAGAAATGTTTCTATCGGGAGACACAACAGTGATTCCCCTGAACTGGAAGTGAAGACTGTCACCCAGGCACTTTTGTCCTCTCATGCTTTTGAATCAACAAAGAAAGGAGTTACTGTACTAGTTAGGGTGACTGATCCTGCAACTATGGGGGAGGTTGGACTATTCCTTTATGATGGAGGTGAGCAAGAAGAGTATGTGTGGAATACAGGAGATTCTTAGGACACCTCTTAGTATTACCATGCCCTTAGATTAAAGTCAGTGGAGGGGCACCTGGGTGGCTCAGCTCTGACTTCGGCTCAGGTCATGATCTCATGGTTTGGTTCATGGGTTTGAGCCCCGTATGGGCTCTTATACATTGGACAAATGAGGGGAAAAGGACACATTGAAGGAGGTAGGAGAGTCTGAGACAAAATCTTACTATAAATCCCACCCCTGGTGCTGTGACCCACAGTTAGGAGGGAATTCAAAACCTAGAGCTTCTCCCTAAGAATTGAAGTGTTTGTAATTGATATCAGGCACTCAACTTTTTTTTTAAAGTTTATTTATTTATTTTGAGAGAGAGAGCATGAGTGGGAGAGAGGGGGAGAGAGAGAGAGAGAGAGAGAGAGAATCCCAAGCAGGATCCACACTGAGAGTGCAGAGCCTGACGTGGTGCTCAATCGAGACCATGACCTGAGCTGAAATCAAGAGTTGGATGTGTAACTGACTGAGCCACCCAGGTGACCCAAGCATGTCGATATTTAAGGGCTGCACCTAAAATATGAACCCCTCAAAACATCTAGATTTAAAAACCAAGGGGGTTGATGTCCATGAGACCCACAAGGCTATACAATCTGGGAAGCAGGTCTTAAAGGGCTCACATGCTCAGATCGACTCACCCTAAGTCCCAGCTCAGAGGCAGCCAATTGCACGACTTTCTGTGAAAGAAGCTCATTTGCTAATTTTAAAGCATTAGTCTGAAGGGCAGGCATCTATGGTAACAGAATTTTGTGGCTACTGTCAGCAGAAACCTCAGTATCATCTGGCTCTGATGTAACTACGGTGAGAGTTCTTAAATAGCTCCCACCCAGGCCACAGAAAGAAGCAACAGACCTGGGAGCTTGCTTTTTCTGTAAAAAAAAAAACAAAGTCCTATTAGTTTATCATCACTGCTGCTGCCTGAGGGGCATGCTTCTAACAAAACAAATCTAAGGACTCGTAATCCTTTCCAGAGACCTTGGAAGGTTAGCACTATCAGTGTGCTCTCCTCTGCCATGCTCCGGAGCACCAATATCTCTCAGAGAGAAGTGATTACATGCATCTGCTGCCCCAGTTTCTGTGGTCACCACCCAGGAAACAAGTCTTATTGCCTGGCTCTGGTGACCAGGAGGACTGTGTTCATGAGTCACACAGTGACTCTAGGGCACTACACAGATAGTCAACTGAAATGCACCGTCTTTGTGTGGAAAAGGCCTATTTGCTTGCCCCGGAGCTTCTGGCTCAACACACATCTATAGGCCTACAGAGGACACAGGCCAGTGAACACCATCTTTGTGCTCCCCCTCTGCCTCATCACAGCTCACCAGTATCTCCCAGAGCCTATACATTTCTGGAACCCCAATTTTTGTGACTCTTACCAAGGGCATACCTCCAGATCATCTGGCACTTACACTTGTGGTCCCACAGACCCTATATATTTTCATGCTTTAGAAGCTGCTGCCTGAGAGTCTGGCTTCCAACCAGTCTGAATCTAGGTGTTGACTAAGATTTTCCTCTTTGGGACACCAATAGGTCTTTAGCACCTCTTCAACTACTGGGAGCCATTAAAAACTAAATAGCCTGATTGGTCAATCACGAAGATTTGAGAGGCAGCTAAGGCAGGGTTGGACAATCAAGGGGTCTCTTTCAAGACTGATGGAGGTGGTTATTTCATCTAATGTTTAGAAAACAACACAGAGAGTCAAGCAAAATTTAAATACAGAGGAATTTGCATCAAATAAAAAAATAAAATAAAATCGCAGAAACAAATCTTATTGCAATGGAGATAAGTAATTTTCCTGATAAAAGGTCATCGTGATACTCAATGAACTTGGGGACAATGGATGAACACAGTGATAACTTCAAACAAAGAGATAGAAAACAGGCCAGTGAAACTTATCCAATTAGCAGCAAAAAGAAAAAAATTTTTAAGTGACTAAAACACAAGGGACTTATGGAACAAGTGGACTTACATTCACATTATAAGGGTCCCTAAAGGAGAAGAGAATGAGAAACAGGCAGAAAAACTTATTTGAAGAAAATGGCTGAAAATTTCCATAACCTGGAAAGGAAATAGAAATCCAGCTCCAGGAAGCTCAGAGAGTTACAAGTAAGGGAAATTCAAAAAGACCCACGCCAAGACACATTATAATTAAAATGTCAAAAGTTAAAGACAAGGAGAGAATCTTAAAAGCAGCAAAAGACATAACTTCTTATGTATAAGAGAACTCTCCACCTCCATAAGATCAGCAGATTTTTCAGCAGAAACTTTGCAGACCAAAAAGAAGTAGTGTGAGAAATTCAAAGTGCTAAGAGAGAAAAAAAAAAAAAAAAACCCTCCCAAACCCAGCAGTTTTCATTCAGAATTGAAGGAGGCATAAAGCTTTCCAGAAAAGCAAAGCTTTTGATCACCACTAACCTGGCTCTACAAGAAATGTTAAAGGACTTCTTTAAGCTGAAAAGAAAGGCCATTACTAACTAACAAGAAAACATATAAAAGTAAAAGTCTCAGGGCACTTGAGTGGCTCAGTCGGTTAAGTGTCCAACCCTTGATTTGGCTCAGGTCATGATCTCATGGTTCATGAGATTGAGTTTGACAGTCACATGCAACATGACTGGAAATTCAAGTATTCTAAGCTCCTTATTTTGCACAAAGAGTGGGCAGCACTATTGACTCAAACAACTCTGACCTCAGGAAAGAAAGGAAATTGGGTAATTAGAGACTGCCCTTGTGTAAAGCTCCCAGTGAATCCAGAGTCTAGAGAGGTCCTTAGTTTAAGGTGACATATTTATTATCATTAATCAAAAGTTGTAACAAATTACCACAAATGTAGTGCATTAAAGACAACAATAATTTATTCTGTTATTCCAGAGGTCAGAAGTCTAAAATATGTCCTATAGATCCACCCATCTAATCCTAAATAATCTTCTCATCTCAAGGTCCTTAATTTAATAATATCTGCAAAGTCCTTTGGACCTTACAAGGTAACGTTAAGGTTCTAGGGATAGGTTATGGGCATCTTAGGTCACACTCTATTCAGCCTTTAACAGCCAAAATGAAAATGTGTTACATGCAATGACAGCTGTAGAGTCAGGTAAACAAATATTAAAATATATTGATTATACTCTGTGATAGCACGGCTCCAAGACACACTGGAGGGGTCTCCATGAAGACAATATACATATATTATACCCACCTGACCATCAACACTTGGGAAAAATTTTTTTTTTAAATTGAATTTGGAGCCTTGGCCAGAAAAAGGACTGTATTCTCCATGCATGTCTGACACATGTATATCTGAGGAGCAATCCAAATGTCCTGAGTGTATGAAGGATTGAATATATCTCTTTAATTTGGATGCAACTTTGCTTGTTTAAGCAAAAGGATACTACACAGCTTGATTCTATTCCCAGGCAGGAAGAAAACAATGCCATTGTCTCAACTGGAAGTAAGGAGTGACAAAGGAAGTAAGCATGGCATTTGCTGTCTACGAACAGATAGATGAGAGATATAAGCTGATCCAAGTCCATGTCCAGACTGCAGCGAGAATCCGAGGTCTCTATCCCTTCAGGGAGGTATTCATTTGCAGCCATACAAAATAAATTGAGAGATCTGAAGGAAATCTCACAAAGGACAAATAGCCAAAAGTACAAGGATACAAAAAGGACCATGTTTGCAAAGATGGAGGCTGAAGAAATGTCAGGCCTCTCTGAGAAATGGGAAGACAAATTGAGTTCGATCCTGGGAAGACAAGCTTGGTTGGTCATAATGTGGGCAGAGTCTGTCAATCAGTGTGAAATGGGCCAGCAAGGACCAGATGGAGTATCTAAGGAAGAATCAGTAGTATTTATTTTCTTTAAGAGAGGAGTAAACTCCTTAGAATATGTCTTCTAATGAGTGAAGAAGTGGCAGAGATTTGAAAAGGATCCTTAGGTTTTATCTCCAACAGCCTCCTACCCTTGTAAACACACAGGAATCTTTATTCCATCACACCCACAACTAGACTCATCACTGTATGCCCTCACATTTACACTTACTAACACTCATCCCTTCATTCCCCATTCTCTGTTCCCAATTCCTTACACTCCCAGACACACTCCTAAGCTCAGATCCTCACATAGGAAACCTTCACATCTCATTTTGAAGCACTTTTATTCTTCAAGCTTGCTTTCTCTAACCTCATTCCTTAGATACCATAATCTCTAACTCACACAGATGTCATTCTTGTTGAACTTCGTATTTCACATTAATAATGCATGAAGCCAACACAGTCATATACCATCTTCTGAAACTTCTCTGTTCCTAGTCCCTTAGGTCCCTCATGCAATTGCACAATCGAGGAGCTCATATGAGGTCTCCATCTGTCCTTCACATGGTCAGTCTCCAACACTTTCACAGTCTCAGCAGATCTCACAGAATCACCCAGGTTCATATAGTCTTCGTCTCTCATAAACCAACTGGATATTAGGTAACTACTTAAACTTCAATAGTATGTGACACACAGATCACTCATGATACAAAGAGGTGCTGGCTGTACATAGACAGAATTGTGCTGCATGTCAACCAACACATCACACGCCTCATTCCCATACAATGGCCATGTCACCCCTAACTCTTTACCTGAAATTGTTGAGGAAACCTGACAGACATATACACACATCAGCCTGTACTCATCAAACCTGGTACACATACTAGCCCTCTGAAAAATTTACCACCTCCACTGACTTGTCTCATCCTTACACCAACATGAACTCCAAGACACTCCAGTCACCCAAGAGACAAAGTAGATGTATTTGTGAAGGAAAAGTTGGGGTCCAGGCTTAACTGCAGTTTTTAAACATGAGAAGAGTGGATATATTTGAGTGATTTTATCAGGAACAAAAATTTACCTATTTCTTTACTGAAAGTTCATTGGAAATGTAGGAGAAAGAAAAACTAACTGGTGATTTCCATGATATGTTTAAAATCACTATAGAGGTAGAGGTGATCCAAGAAATAAAGATAGTATAGTAGGAAAATAACCCAACAACCTGGAATTTATCTGTAAATTGAGAAGGTTTAAAGGTAGGCTATGAGTGTGGGAAGTGTAGATGCCAAAATTGATGAGAACAATGTGTGGGGCATGTGAGAAAAATTGACCCCAATGACCCGGCCAAATGAGAGCCAAGCCATTTAGCAGTCAGTAGCTCCTGAGAGGGAAGCTGTGTCCATTGTTGAGAGGTGAGGCGTGAAGTCTGCCATGGGGTTCCTACTGGAGTGTCCAGGTCCTGCACAGCTATACAGCTGGGCCCTCGTGTGAGTTTCCACAAGAGCAGATGTCTGGAAGGGGAAGCTAAGGACCTGCAGTGGAAGTCAGTCAAATCTTTGTTGTCAATTCTAAACCTCCCAGGAAGAAGCAGGACTTACATATTATAAACCACAACTGGCAACTGAACACCTTTACTGACACACATCTTCCAAATTTATTATTGTGGTAAACAGAGGAATAATAACAAATACTCTGGGCACCTTATCATGCACCAGGCAAGAAATGGAGCTCAGATATACTGCAGAAAACAACATAGGGCACTCATAGGTAATCAGATACTTCATTCCAACAAATAATTTTATATACTTTGATTTTAGAACTTTGAACAGCAACTAGCCTAAAATCATCATGAAAATAAGTGCCATGTGTGTGATTCTACATGATATCTCTTGAATGTTTAATGAAGGCAAAAAATACCTGATTTTCCATCTCTTTTCCAGGGGTCTTAAAATCATGTGAAGGCTCTTCACCTTCTGGACCCTTCTTCACCTTCTGGTCCAGGTCCAGGAGCAGATGGCAAAGGATGCACACTCAGAAAACATCTTCTGTGTCTCTTCTCCAGACAAGCTCATTCAGAGTGGTAGTGGTAGGGGAGAAGAGGGGTCGATGGCAATTGGGGCATGGTGGTGAGGCAGCATGTTAGCCAAAAATTAGAATTGAGCTCCTTTGCTTGGTGATGGCCATAAATGTCCCGTCTCTCAAGGACTGCCCAGAGTCCCCATTTCTAATTGGTAGGCAGATATATACCATGTCGGTATCATTGTTTTCTTTGGTAGAAATTATTAAAGGACCTGAATGGGAAGATTAAAAATCTAAGAGGAATGTAGACGTTCATTTAAAGAAGAGGAGTCTATGAAGTCTTACTTTGACCATCTCCAGCACCAGGGTTCCCAGGGAATCTTGCAAATCAGTTTTATCTATATCCATACATATCTTTTTATCTATCTATCTGTCTGTCTATCTTCTGTCTATCTTCACTATGTGTGTAGATAGATACATAGATAGATGACAGATAGATAGATAGATAGATAGATGATAGATTATAGATAGATATCCCTATGTAAGTAGATTGATGTAGATGCAGAGGTCTTCATACAACTTGGATCCCACATTCCCTAATTGCACAATTTTGCATGAGGGAAATCAAGCTAACAATATCTAACTTTAGTGACTGCATACTGTTTTCCAGGCATGGTTCTTTCTCAGTGCTCAATTTTCTCTACATATCTCCAGAAATATCACATATGAGGTACTCAATATCTTGAGCATCCACCATAAGCACAATTTTAATAATTATTATTTACATATGTTTTAGAGTAAACAAGGTTTTCAAAGATCAACTCACCTTACAGTTTTCGAGTTTCAAATGAGAAAATCACCTTCATTTCTTTGAGAGTAAGTCTTATCTTTGGTCATGATGTGTGACTTATAATGTCAACTCAATGTGCGTCTTTTGACAAACTCTGAAAAATGCCACATCTCAATGTTTGGATTGGTTCTGTTTTTATGACTCCAGAAAATGCCACCTTAATGTGTTGGGTTTTTTGTGTGTTTGTTTATTTTTATTGCATCCCCAGAAGACAAGAAAGGTCAAGAGGATGTTCCTCCTCCTGTGTTGTGTGTGTTGATTTCTGCTTGCAGTCAGGCAGCGGAAGAAAAAAACCTCTGTCTCAAAATACTTTTCCTGTACCTCCTCTGCACACAAGCTCAGTCCTGCTAATGGGGATGGTAAGGAAAACCAACAGGTGGGGTCTGAGCACAGACAGGAGGTATAGCTGAGCTGCTTGACCCAAGCCCTACTTACTGTACTCTCCCCTCAAAAGCAGAAAAGGGTTTCAGGGCAGGAGCACTAGGACTGAAGCCCCTATAGAAGAACAGAGAGAGAGAGAGAGAGAGAGAGAGAGAGAGAGAGAGAGAGAGAAGATAGTTCCTCATAGGAACACTGGGACATTTGTGGGTCACCTAGAGCACAGTGCTGGTGTGGGCATTTCATCGGAACCTTCCCCCTCACATAAGCATGAATTTGTATCCTCATATACACTGCCTCATCTGTATGCCTTCCACCAGGTATGGTCACATTTCTTCTTCCTTTGCTTTTTCTACCAAACTTACCTGCTTTCATTCCTCATTAGCCTCCCTGTATTCTAGTAGCATGGTGTAGGTGTGCCTGGTACCCTCATTCCCTCACACACACTCACCCACTTACACACTAATCCCGTAAGTAATTTATGTCCCCTCACACATATAACCTATTTGAACTCCCTCATGCTAAGACAAACTGCAGAAAATTCATAGACCCTGAAGGGGATGCACTTCATGTGCAGCCTTTCCAATCCATATGCCACTTGACCCACAAGGACTTTAGCCCTTCACGGAGCCACACATTCTGAGAGATCAGATCACTTCTGCTAACCCTTGACATCATATTGACTCATAGCAAGAAGAAGCAGTGCTCCTGTGCTTGTTCCCATGTACCATCACACCATGTAACACATATTCACACATTCATCTGCCATTGCCTTTCACCAATGTTGAACCAAAGATGTCCCCAGACACACATACAAATCCACTAGACGCCCTGCACCCTCAATACCACAGTTCACCAGGTGCACACCTCAAATAAAACATGCCACTCCCAGAATTCTGCAGCATCACATGTGCATATGCTTCTGCTCCACATATCCACATAGGAATATTTCCATGGCCACTTAAGTCCTCCAGACATCACATAGGTTTTCTACCTATGTTTGGAATTTTCTCTCCTAGGAATCCATCAGTTACATCAAGATGTGTCTTATCTTGGATACCCCAAGAAGTTGGAGAATTCGTCCCCCTTTCCACATACCTCCTTCCTGTTACATTTGGTCGGTACTACTAACCCCTCCTTGTGCTCAGAACACCCAAAACAAGAAAGGCTCATGAGAATTTACTACATGCATGTCCAGATGGAAAGGGAGGTAGCTGTCTTATGTGATGGAGAAAACAGAATGGAGCCTCTCCCTCAAAAAAGACAAAAATAGAAGAAATGACTTTTCTTGAAAAGAGCTCTGCAAAATCCACCCACTCTTATGTGTTTATGAAGGAACTCTCGACTGACAATGAGTCCAGCGGCAACAACAAAGCCCAAGAGGAAAGGGAGGAGGTTAAGAGTCCAGCAGAGCCTCCAGCTCCACAGATATGTTCCAGGCCCAAGACACCCGAATGGCTGGCGGCTACAGGCACATGGGCTGCTGCTGGGTCTTCCCCACCTTAGATGTCCTCAAGCAGCATGTACAGAATGGGGTCAGTGAGGGCTTTAGCTGCCATGCTTTTCATCTTGCCTTCACTTGCTTGAAGTGGAAGAAGAAGATGGAGAAGAAGATGAGAAGGAAGAAGAAAAAGATGCAGATAATGTGTAGATGCCCGAAAGTAAAGCATTTTGCCATCCAAGTCTCCATGCAAATAACGAGAACATTTTTCAACCCCTAAAAGAGAGGAGGTAGAGGAGACCATGCTCTACTGTGAGGGAGCTCTATCTTCCCTCAACACCCTTAGTACCCACTCTTAAGTTTATTTACTCCCACCCCATCCCCACCACTATCACCACACCACCAGTACGAACACAGAACCACTTTCAGTTACATCCACTGTTCTCCCAAGAAGGAGGAAGAAGAAGGCACATCAAACCATGTGGAACAGCAAGATGCTCTTGAGCCAACTGAAGAGCAGTGAACACCGTTATACCATCTCCACCATAACAGTTGATAAAAAAGGCTCACTGGAAGGTGGAAACTGCTGGGGCCAAGTCGTATAAGACGTAAGTGCCCTTGTTGTAAGACAGTACCTCCAGGGTATTGGGGATTCAGGGCTCTCAGAAAAGGTGGCCGCCAGCAGAGATGCCTCCCAAGGTTCTCCAGTAGCTGTGCTGATGAATTTCCTTCAGAAGAATATATCCCTGAAAGAGTAATTAACCAGAATGCTTCCTCTCTATGTCCTGTGAGGAGACAGGAGTGAAGAAAGGTCTGTCTTGGAGTTCAATAGGGCAGAGAAGCCTGGGACCATCATTCCTAGATCAACTAAATGTCTTAGGAGTCACATCCTCCCAAAATTCACTCCAGGGCCTGCCTCCCTTTCAAGAGGCACAGGTCTAAGTAGGGTCCAACTTTCTCTACTGGAGGAAGGGTTGGTATGCAGGCTAGTCATAGGACTATCTTTTCCCTGGGTTGGAGTGAGAGTTACAACCACTTCAGAGAAAGAGCCCATGGAATCCTTTTTTTTTTAAATCCCCATTGGTATATACTATTTGCCAGTAGTTCTGGCTGCTTTCTCTAAAGTATCAGATGCACCTGGGGAAAGAGAGGGATCGAGACTACCCTTCCACCAAGGATCATTTCTGGCAGCTTTTAATGTGCTGCTTCCTGGAGATCCCTATATTCTATTATGAAAGTTCACAATCCCCACATCTTATTCTTTATTGTTGTTACAGCATCAAGTGCTTTGTTCTAAAGGGATTGATAGTGGGGTTAAGAGGAAGCTCCAAAGACATTCAAAGCCAGCTTCACCCTACAATGAATGAGTGTATTTTTTTAGTTAATGGGGCAAAGGAAGGGCTCATTTTCCATGCTCCAAAAGTCACAGTTAGCTGGAGCCAGGGAATTGCCCCAAATTTTCAGAATTACATAGAGTGAATGAGTGAATGAACGCTTATCACTAAAATAAGAAAAGCTGCCTTCCTCATTGAAGGGACCACTTCTCTCTCTTGGTTTTCTCACAGCAACACAGGCCCATTGGCCCAGATTTCAGGCAATGGGATCCAGCACCTTCCTAGAGTCTCATGGGAGCCCAGAAGTTCTCAGGAGCCCCACAGCCTCAAGGGAGGGCCAGCTGAAGATGGCTGCACCTGATCCTTTGTAGCTGCTCCCGAGTTACCCTGGTGAAATATGGTGCCCTTGTCTGGAGGAAATGTCCACATTGCCCTGTGAGGAGCCCGAAGCATGCCAAGAGTAGTGTGCACTCAGAGATCTCTGGGAAGACTTTCCTGCTCTGTCAGCCCCCGAGCCCTCCCGGAGTCAGCTGCCGTGGCAAACACCTGCAAGGTCGCCTTGTGGAGAAGAGGGCGGCATCCCGAGAGAGACGTCAGTGCTGTGGAAGCACAGTTCTCATCCCTAGAGCTTTCAACAGTGCAGCAGAGGATTGATGACCACTTGGCAGGACTCAGGGGAGGAGACTGCTCACTTGACAGGGGCTTTACAAGGATATTCCAATTTCTTTCCCCGTCTGAGTTCTACTTGCAGCTTCTCAGGTCCCTTCACTTAGTGGAGGTGTGACCACTTAGTGGAGGTGTGTCTTACTCTCCAGCCCAGCTATGGCTCTTAGCCCCGCCTAATGTATTCCCCTCTTCTATGCAGTATATCTGTAACTATGTGTAGCAGAGCCTGAACAGATAGTACAGATTGTAATCCACACCCTTTCACCCTCACTCATCCACCAACATAGTCTTTGTTCACAGTTTTCCTTCTTTTTGATATCCTTTTCTTTAAATGCACATATAGCTTTCCCCTAACATGCTCGCCCACACAGTTATTTGCCTGGGGGGCCCTTCTTCTTATTGAGACAGGAAAAGCTAGTGCACAAATGAAATCAAAAGCAGCAAAAACACACCCCTTGGCTTTCATGAGCTTGTGCACATGTAGGTGCACACACACTTCTCATATGGTGAAAGTGGAAAGGATGGAACATGTAACAAACCATCAGAGACCATCAAATATATCTACCCAAGGGTGTCCCAAAGTCATAATGCACTTTCAAGCTTCGTGATTTTAGAAAACTAAAACCTACCAATTTTGAACAATATAATTTGCATATTGAATTATTTGCATGTCACTTAACACTTTAATTGTCATTTTCAAAGATAACTTTTAATATTTAAATTTTAATATAAGAGGAGGACAAGATGGCAGAGAAGTAGGGAGCTCTGTAGTCTTTGCCCACCCGCATGTATTAAACTGAGAAAGACTGAAGGGCCTATACTCTGATATGGAAGAGTGAGTGGAGAACATACAGACTCCAGAAAGAAGACAACCCCAAAGATGCCTGAGTGAATGAGTGTGAACTGGGGAAATTAAAAAAAAAGGGCTGGCCCCTGAGCTGCAGAGGGGAGGGAGCCCCAACCCAACACAGGGAGAGCACACACGTGGTGCACTGCAGAGACAAGGGGAAGAGAGACTGAACCGCTCATGGAATGGCCCCTTGAGAAAAGAAAAAGAACTTGCCCCAGACGGAGAGGGATACTGTCACTCCACATATAACCGCTGGGAGCAGGGAGAGAAATCCATCCCATCTAGCTGGCAAATCCTTCCTTGGGCTTGGTGGCCCAGCGCCCATTCCAGGAGGAGCCAGGAGAGGCAGCCCCCTCCTTCCTCACGACCCCAGCTGGGAGGCCGCAGCAAGCTGGAGGGCGTCTCATCTTTGGCTGTAGCATTAAAGTGCATGGACTAGCATTTGGAAGCGAAGTGGAGATTGGAAAGTGTGGTGTGGCTTGCCCATGGCACAAGGAGATCCGACTCAAAAGAGCAGCTTGCAATCTTTGGGTAAGCAGAGCTTGGAGCGCCACCATTCTTCTCCCTGCAGCCACCAAGGCAGGCCTGGGAGAGCAGCCCCCCAGACCTACCTACACCGAACCATGCCCATCCGCTCCGGAGAGTGGCCCCCCCTTTTCTTTTCTTCCTTTTTTCTCTTGCCATCCAGATATATTTTCCCTTATCCCATTTTTATCTTTCTCCTCGGCTAGTTATACACTTTCAGACTGTCCATAGTCTTTTGTTGTCTCTATCCCCTCCCTTTTTTTCTTTTCTTCTTTTTGTTTCTTTTCTTTTCTTTCCTTTCTCTTCCTTTTCTTTTCTACCTTTCCCCTTTTGGTCTGCTTGTTTGTTTGATTTGTTTGTGCCTTTGTGTGCTTTCATTCCCTGTGTGTTTGTCTGTTTTCTTTTCCAGGGCTACCTCAAGAAACAAGCCAAAGTACACATGCTGGAGAGTCCCAAATATCACTGAGCAGGGAAATAAAATAATCAGAGGCACAACAAGAGAAACCGAGAGACACCATTAAAAAAACACTTTCTGAAATGACAGGCCCTGGACAGTCAAGGAGCCTCCGTTAATAGAGGTGCACAGTGCACAACGAGCTTTTAAAACTGACAAGAGACAGAAAGCTAGCCAAAATGACAAAACGAAAGAAAAAGTAAAGATACTAAAGATAGGAATCTAAGGAAAGGAATCTAAACATACCACTAAAAAACATCATCAAACCACAAAGAAAGAGAGCAAGGGAAGAAAGGAACAGAGAGGAAATACAGAACAGCAAGAAAACAATGAACAAAATGGCAATAGGAACACACCTTTCAATAATTACTTTCAATGTAAATGGACTAAGTTCTTTAATCAAAAGACATAAAGTGGCTAAATGGATTAAAAAAGAAAAAGAAGGTCACACACAGATTGAAAGTGAAAAACGAAAAAAGATATTCTATGAAAATGTAACCAAAACGGAAGCTGGGGCAGCTATAGTTATATCAGGCAAAATGAATTTTAAAACAAAGACTATAATAAGAGACAAAGAAAGACACTGCATAATGATTAAGCAGTCAAACAAGGAGATATAACCTTTGTAAATATGAAGGCACCCAACATAGAAGCACCTAAATATATAAAGCAAATATTAATATAAAAGAGAAAAATAGGCACTGACATATTAATATCAGAGGACTTTAATACCCCACTTTCATCAACAGATGGATCATCCAGACAGAAAAATCAATAAAGATATATTGGCCTTAAACAACACATTAGACCAGATTGATTTAACAGATATATACAGAACATTCCATCCCAAAGCAATAGAAAACACATTCTTCTCAATCTTAATATTGAGAATTAAAGCACATTCTTTAAAAAAATTTTTTAATGTTTTATTTATTTTTGAGACAGAGAGAAACAAAGCATGAGCAGGGAGGGGCAGAGAGAGAGGGAGACACAGAATCTGAAGCAGGCTCCAGGCTCTGAGCTGTCAGCACAGAGCCCGAAGCAGGGCTTGAACCCATGAATGTGAGATCATGACCTGAGCCAAAGTCGGAGGCTTAACCAACTGAGCCACCCAGGCGCCCCGAGAATTAAAACACATTCTTCACAGTCTTAATAAATTTAAGAAATTGAAATTATTTTAAGCATCTTTTCTGACCACAATAGTATGGAACTAGAAATTACAAGAAGAAAAGGAGGAAAATTAACAAATATGTGGAGATTTAAGAACATGCTATGAAATAACCAATAGGTCAGCAAATAAATCAAAAGAGACAACAAAAATACCTGGAGACAAATAAGAATGGAAATACAATGAATTAAGGACCTAAATGTGAGGACTGAAACCATAAAAATCCTAGAAGAGAACACAGGCAGTAATTTCAAAAGGTAATTTCTCTGACATTGACTTAACAACATTTTTCTAGTTATGTCTCTTGAGGCAAACCATTGGGACTACCTCAAAATAAAAAGCTTCTCCACAGCAAAGGAAACAACCAACAAAACTAAATGACAACCTGCTGGATGGGAGATGTTTGCAAATGACACATTGATAAAAGATTAGTATTCAAAATATATAAAGAACTTATAAAACCCAACACCAAAAAAACAAATAATCCAATTTAAAATGGGGAGAAGACATGAACAGACATTTCTTCAAAGAAGACATGAACAGACATTTCTCCAAAGAAGACATACAAAAGACATGAAAAGATGTTCAACATTACTCATCATCAGGGAAATGCAAATCAAAACCACAATAAGATACTGCCTCATATCTGTCAGAGTGGCTAAAATAAAAACCACAAGAAACAAGTGTTGGTAAGGATGTGGAGAAAAGGAACCCTTGTACACTATTGGTGGGAATGCAAACTGGTACAGCTACTGTGGAAGACAATATGGAGGTTTCTCAAAAAATTAAAAATAAAACTACCCACCAGTAATTTCACTATAAGATATTTACCAAAAGAATACAAAAACACTAATTTGAAGAGTATATGCACCCCTATATTTATAGCAGTAGCCAGATTATGTAAGCAGCTCATGTCCATCGATAGATGAATGATTAATGAGGAGGTGGTATATGTGTATATATATATATATATATATATATACACACACACAATGGAAAATTATTCAGCCACAAAACAGAATGGAATCTTGCCATTTGCAACAACACAGATGGAGCTAGAGAGTAAAATGCTAAGTGAAACAAGCCAGTCGGAGAAAAGATGAATGCCATATGATTTCATTCATATGTGGAATTTAAAATTTGAACAAAGGGAGAAAAAGAGACAAACTAAGAAAGAGATTCTTAACAATAGAGAACAAACTGAAGGTTACCAGAGGAGAGGTGGGGGGAGGGAATGAGTGAAATAGGTGAAGGTGATTAAGAGGACACTTGAGTAATATATGGAATTGTTGAATCACTATATTGTACAGCTGAAACTAAAATAACACTGTGTGATAACTATAATGAAATTAAAAGAAAAGAAATAAAGGAAAATGGAAATACAGCATACCAAAACTTATGGCAGTAAAGCAGTTCCAAGAAGAAAGTTCCTAGCATAAATGCCTACATCAAGAAAGAAGAAAAATCTCAAATAAACAAATTTTACACCTAAAGAACTAGAAAAGAAAAACAAATACAGCCTAAAATTTGCAGAAGGAAGGAAATAACAAAGATCAGAGCAGAAATAAATGAAAGAGACTTTAAAAACAACAAAAAAGATCAATGAAACTAAGAACAGGTTCTTTAAAAAGATAAGTAAAATTGAACAATCTTTATCTAGACTCATCAAAAAAAAAGGAAAAAACCTGAAATAAAATCAGAAATAAAAAAGTAGGTGTTACAACTGATACCACAGAAATACAAGGGATTGTAAAAGAGTACTAGAAATATTTATGCACCAAAAAAATTGACAATCTAGAAGAATGGATAAATCCCTAGAAACATACAACCTACCAAGACTGAATGATGAAGAATTAGAAAACTTCACAGATTGATTATTAATTAGTAATAAAACTGGGTCAGTAGTCAAAAACCTCCCTACAAACAAAATTCCAAACATTCAAAGAAAACTTAATAACCAATACTTCTCAAACTCTTCCAAAAAAAAATAGAAGAGAGAATTTACAGGCCAACATTACCCTGACACCAAAATCAGACAAGGATGCCACAAGAATAGAAAATCCCAAGCCAGTATACCTTAACACAAAAATCCTTAACAAAATATCAGCAAATCAAATTCAATACATTAAAAGGAATGTATTGAATTAAAACTTCATTTATTTCAGGGATGCAAGGATGGTTCAACATCCACAAATCAATCAATGTGATACAAGATGTTAACAAAATGAAGATAAAAAACTGTATGATCATCTCAATAGATGCAGGAAAAGCATGTGACAAAATTGCAATCCCTATCAAAATACCAGTGGCATTTTTCACAGAATTAGAATAAATAATCATAAAATTTGTACAGAACTACAAATAATCTCAAATAGCTAAAACAATCTTGAGAATGAAGAACAAAGATGGAGGCATCAGAATCTCAGATTTGAAGATCAAATATAAATTTGTAGTAATCAAAAAGTATGGTACTAGCACAAAAATAGATTAAAAGGTCAATGGAACAGAATGAAGAGTCTAGAAATAAACCCATTATGCGGTTAACTAAGAGGCAAGAATATACAATGGGAAAAATACAGTCTCTTTAATAAGTGGTGCTTGCAAAGCTGGACAGCTACATGTGAAAGAATGAAGCTGGACCACTTTCTAACACCATATACAAAAACAAACTCAAAATGGATTATATACCTATATGTGAGACTTGAAACCATAAAAGTCCTGGAAGAGAACACAGGCAGTAATTTCTCTGACATTAGCCATAGCAACATTTTTCTAGATATGTCTCCTAAAGTAAGGGAAACGAAAGGAAAAATAAACTATTGGGACTACATCAGAAATGTAATCACTATATTGTAAACCTGAAACTAATATAGCACTCCATGTTAACTATACTGGGATTAAAATTTTACAACTTAATATTAAAAAAGCTACTTGCAAACTACAAAAAAATCAATAATAATAAAGCTCACAGCTGACCTCAGAATGGTAAAAGGCTAAAAGTTTTTCCTCTAAGATCAAGAATAAGACAAGGAAGCCCACTATCTTATGATCTTATTAATATGTAGGAAAAAATTGGGAATATAGGGAACAGATCGGTGGTTGACAGAGGTGGGTGGTGGGCTATAAGTGAAATGGGTAAAGGGGTCAAAAGGTCCAAAGTTCCAGGGGCACCTGGGTGGCTCAGTCAGTAGAGCATCTGACTTCACCTCAGGTCATGATTTCATGTTTCATGAGTTCAAGCCCTGCATCACAATCTGTGCTGACAGCTCAGAGCCTGGAGCCTGCTTCAGATTCTGCGTCTTCCAGACTTCCTGGTGAAATTTGTACACCTGCTCCCGGAGCACTGTTGGTTTGCAAAATCTTTGTGCACTGAGCTAACAAGATTGGGGAAACTTCACAGGATGCACGTGTGAGTGGACTCCATGTCTGATATGTAGCCCATTGGAAATGATGTAGAAATCTAGGAACTCAAATTATTTTCCAAAAGATAGCCCACAATGGAAACTGAAGACTTAAGTAGTGAGAGAGGAGCACTTGTATTCACTGTGTTGTGAGGGTAGCTTAGTTATTCCCAAACTACTGTAGCCCAGCAGTCAGCTTTGAAATCAGTTCTGCAGGTCACAACTAGAATTTTCTAAATCATCAGAATAAAGCGGAGTTAAAATATCAGAGTGCATGGTGTGGTGCAATGCACTGCTTTGTATATTTTCTGTTTTAGATACTGTGTGTGTGTGTGTGTGTGTACGTGCGCATGTGCACACGTGCGTTTTGTGGGTTACAATATAAAATATACATCTCACTATAGATCATAGTCTGGAAAGGTTGAAAAACAAGGCGGAAATTAATGCTAACAAATGACTGGAAGAGTGTCAGGCTCAGAATATTAGATTTTGCTTCTCTTCAGGATACCACTTTTATGAAGTCACATATTTTTTCCTGTTCTGCTTTTATCTTTCACAACCCTATTCAGGTCTGTCTGAGAAGTCAGGAATAAGGGGGTCAAGATTTAAGCAGTGCTTCTGTGTCACTGCACATATTAAATAAGAGGAATGAAGTGGGAGTATTGAAAAGGTAGACAGGCATAGTGTCTGTTGAAGAGCATCTGATTTGTCAGAGAACAATCTTGGTAGCTTCCATGAGAGGTAGAAAATCCTAAGACAGTCAACATAACCCAGCCATTAGCTCCACCCACATTCCTCTGCCCCCACCCTGTCCCCTGGGTGCTGACCTCAGAATGAAGTCAATTTTGATGTTAGCCAAGATAGGAGGATTCTGTTCACATATGTTGAAGGTCTGCTTGTGTCCTAATTATTTTAATAAGTTGGGTTGGGACATGCCTGCAAGACGAGGCATTCTAAATCCCAAGTTTCATGTTTATTGCTGGGCCAGTTGACTATATGACCCCTTGCAAATCATTCATATTGATTTATTTTCTGCAGTTACAACATGTGAATGTTGGCCTCTTGTCTCCTACATGTTGTGAAAATACCTAAGATATATTTGAAGATACAATATAGAAGTTATTCCATACTGCATTATTACAGTATTAATCAGTATGCAGGAGGCTCACTGAAGTTTTTCCCAGTGTGAATTAAAACAATTAATGTGGTTTACAAACTTTCTTTGTAATCAAATGCCAGAGGTCACCTTAAACTGATTTCTCTTCAGAGTTCTCCGGCTGAGAATATACCTTTTTAAGCAATATAACTTTTATAAGCTTTAGTGAACATTCCAGTGGGGAAAAAAGAGAAAGAGGGAGAGAGAATTAAGGGAAAAAAATACTAGATTTAATATCAATCGTTAAACCTGAAAACAAAAGCTACCAGCAAGTAGGAAGGAGAGTCCAAATGCAAAAAGCAGCGGAAAACAATACAAAGATTAAAGACACCTTTTTTCCCTTTTAAATATCATAAAAAAAAAAACCCAACAACTCTTCTTTTTATCATGGAGCCCCCATTAGGCTAGCTTGGGAACCACCTAGAGTGAAGGTTGAGAAACAGATTTGGGACATGAGAGAAAAGCACTTTGTATTCTGATGTTGGAACGCTCTCACCAGAGTAGTAATCTGGTAAGAAATGTAAACAGTTCTTCTAAGACTACTTGTTCATCGAGGAGTTTGTAAAATTCATCAGGAATTTCTGAAACAGCCAAATCTTGAGGATCCTCATTTCCTTTGTAGCTACTCTGTGATGACCTTACTGGTAAAAAATCTACTGAGTTCCTGACTGACATGTAAAGATTTTAAATGCACCAACAGACATTATCAAGACAATGAAAAGACAATCTACTAAATGGGAGAAAATATTTGGAAATCATGTATATCTAATAAGGGCTTAATACATAAAATATAAAAAGAAACTCTATGACTCAACAACAAAAGACCAACAAATGAAATAAAAAATAAGCAGAAGACTTGAATAGATATTTCTCCAAAGATGACATAGAAACATTCACTAAGTACTCGAAAAGATGTTCAATATCACCAGTCATTAGGGAAATGAAAATAAAAACCACAAAGAGATACTAGTTCATACACATTAGAAATGGTCATAATTTTTTTTAAGGATGTGGAAAATTGGAACTCTTGTACATTGCTGGTATAAATGTAAAACAGTGCAGCCACTATGGAAAACAGTTTGATGCTTCCTCAAAAAGTTAAACATAGACCTGCCATGGCATCCAGCAATTCCACTCCTAGGGACATACGTAAGAGAACTGAAAATGGGAATTTAACAGATGCTTGTACATGAATGTTCATCGCAGCCTTATCACTATAACCAAAAGGTGGGAACAACCCAAGTGCTGAATTGACAAACAGCGGTATAAACAATAATATATTTTTTATCCATAATAAGGAATGAACTTCAGATACATGTATGCTAAACAAGGAGTAAACCTTAAAAATATGCCAAGTGAAATAATCCAAACACAAAAAGACAAATACTTCATGATTCACCTTATATGAGGTACTTAAGACCTACAAATTCATAGAAACAGAAAGTAGACTGGTGATTGCCAGGGACTGTGGGGAGAGGAAAAAGGGAGCTAATATTTAATAGTCATTGAGTTACTATTTCACGTGATGAAAATGTTTTGGAAATAGATAGTGGTAAGGGTTGTACAACATTTGAATGTACTTGATGCTACTCCCTGGATCATATACTTAAAAGTAGTTAAAATAGCAATGTTTATGTTATATGCATATTTACTACATTTTTTAAAGTTTCTAACATAATATTCCAAAAGCCACTGAATAGGTGAATTGTTTGGTATATAAATTATATCTCAATAAAGCTGTTTAAAATGAAAAAAAGATGTGAAAGAAGAGATTGGGTAAAATAAAAACTTGCTCTCACTGAGCTTTGTAATATGTGACCTGTGTTACTGGGGGTGTGTCGTGGAGGTGGGGGTGGGGCTGGGTGGTGGCCTCACAGTGCAAAACAGGCATAGTGTATATCCTTGGGGATTTTTCTGTTTCTAGATCTGTTTTTACTTTTGAAGATACTGCTGAGTTAGGCAGAATTTTCTACATCCATTTGTATTTTGCTTAGTATTCACTTTCTTACAAAAATGAACAATCAAGACAAAGAAAACAAAAGGTCCAATTACTATTCTTCATTTCACCCCAAAGCAAAACAAGATTCATTTCCAATTTTTTTTTTAGTAGAAAGCAATGCAGGTCCCTTATTACTTCCTCTTTCATAAAAGAAGTGTTTAAAGTGCCCAAAAGAAAACTAGTTTTTTCCAAGGACAAGAGCCTACCTGTGAAAAGTTGGTGTCAAAGTCAGTGGCACCCCACATGGGTTCAGGGACATGTCTGTGCCCTCACCCCAAAATATTTCCCTTATCAAAATGTGGTTTGCATACCACCTGCAGCAGAACTTCTTAGGGTGCTTGTAATTCTGAGGGTGACATCAGGAGGCTGCATTTTTAACCAGCACCCCCATTGATTCTTCTGCATAGCTGAGAACCTCTGGTATGAATACTTTTGCTTTCCATTTATAATAAGAGGTTGCAGGCTTGGCTCTAAAAAGGTGACTTGACAAGATGATGTTCGAGTTTCCGCTCAAAGTAAAAACGTGGCATGATGAGCCCGGGCTGCAATGCCCTTCCTTCACTCGTCTGCCTTGTGCATGCTCAGTGACTCCTTGTTCCTGATTTAATCTAATTGAACAATTTGAGGGGGTGGAAGCCCTGCTGTGCCTGGGTTTTCCTGGGCTGGGACCAGACTGCATTCTTGACATGACCTTGGACCCCAAACATCTCCTGCCTCAGCTTAGACCATCTCTGGTCTCCTGCCAGGCCTTGCCTGTTCCAAGGATGGCTGTCTCCTTGACAAAGTCATTTCTAAACTCTGACCTGAGGTTTACTAGTATTTTAAACAAGAAAGCTTTACCCTTCCTTAATACACAGTCCTGGGATGTGGTCACATTGTTTTAACAGTGTGACTAAGGGTTTGGTTTGGTTGCCTGTTCTTGGAACGGATCCTCTAGACATTGGATCAGGACTGGACACAATACAGCCCAGTTGAATGTGTGCCCCACAGAACACTGCTCCCCTCTGGGCCTTTCTTACCATTGACAATTGCATTTGTACCACAGATAGGAGCTGAGAGAGTGTCTTACCCCATCCTTGTACCCGAGCTTCCTTTTTAGAGGACAATATCCCCTTTCTTGCAAACAATATCTCTTTTCCAAACTCTACTGTACAGTTTTCAACAAATGTATCAGTGCCCAATACGTACCAGATACTTAGCTAAGTACTATTCTGAAAAAGACAGACCCGGGCCAGTGGGTACAGATACGGAAACCATATCTCTGACATACGATGGGTACTAGAACCATGTGCAGTGGTGAGAGGGATGGAGTTCTATCAGAATCTTTGGGGTGGGGGTTGGGGGATGTTTAGCACTGTCTTGGGGGTTCTAGAAAGAACAGCTAGAGAAGAGGATATCTAAACGAATCTGAAGTTGATTCAGACTTTATGAAAATGAACTTAGACTGAAACCATTCCCCAAAAAGGAGTTTACTAAACTCAGAATTCTTCATGCCTTTCTTTTCCTTCTGAGATATAAAGCTTTTCTAAATGAGTAACTAACTAAAGAAGAAAACCAGAGGAGCCTTGTGTATCCAAATCACTTGGATTAATGAAAAATATGTCATCAGTCAAAAGAGTTAAGCTCCTGGGATGCCATTTGTTTCCCAAAATGGGACTATTTCCCTTCCTGGTGCTGTCATTTCCCTCATCTTTACAGGAGCTAATAATAGTTGTCTTTATAGTAACGCATTTGCTGTAACGTTTTGTTTTGTTTTGCTTTTTTTTTTTTTTTGGGAAAAGAATTAGCTCATTTAGGACATTAGATTATTTCCTGTTGGTGAGAGTCTATCTCTGAGGAATGTTTTATGCCCTCAAGAGAAGGAATTCCACTGACTAAAGTGCATTAAAATCTCAAACAATGTTGCTGTCACAACTGCTAATTATTTGTGAAGTATAAGCAGCACTTTCAGAGTTGAGGCCATGATTGTTAAAAAACCACAAAATTAAAAAGTCAAAGACTCCCAGTCACTCTGAAACAGATATTTAAAGATTCATACTTTGACTCCTGGTGCTAAACAAAAATGCTAAAAAACAATCAAAAGAAAAACAACCACCACCAAGAGTGTAACGTAACAGTATTCTATTAAGCAACTCATTATTTCTCTATGCTTTGGAACATAAATTAAATTAATGCTTGTTTATTGGTATAGATGAATGTTGTCACATTTCTTCCTTTTTTTAGCATTGTTGTAAAAGTAAATGGAATAGTGACCACAGTCAGACGATGAGCTTTTGAAAGTATTTATGAGGAAAAAATCCATTTGGCAATCAAGAACTTCAATAAATGTATTCTTGTTAATAAGACTATTGCTTGGGGATGGCTAGGTGGCTCAGTAGGTTAAGCACCTGACTCATGATTTTGGCTCAAGTCATGATCTCATGATCATGAGTTTGAGCCTCGTGTCTGGCTCTATGCTGGGCCTGGAGCCTGCTTAAGATTCTCTCTCTCTCTTTCTCTCTCTCTCTCTCTCTCTTTCTCTCTCTCTCCCTGTCCTCCCCCAAGTGTGCACTCTTTCTTTAAAAAAAAAAAAAGACTATTGTTTTATGTAGTGTTTTCAGATGTCTAAATCTTCCTAATTCAACTCTTGAATAGAAATGAGGGCCTAAGCCTTGGAAAAGTCCTTTGAAAAGTAGCCATGAATCCCTCCATTGCTTCCTTAGGCAGCTCTGAAAATGAGAAATAATAACGTAATTGTAGCCAATGCTTACTGAGAAACTGAACTCTTTGGCATTGTGCCAAGCATCTTAGCTCCACTTCGTTTCATCCTCGGCAATCCTCACGGAGATGCTGTTAGCTTCACCCTTCATATGTAGAGAGACGATGCAGTGCTCAAGATCTGGAGGTGAAGCTGGGATTCGAAGCCAGGTCTGTCAGAGTCATAGGGTCACTTTACCCTTCTGAGCTACTGTTTCTCTAGGAAGTCAGTTGTTAGACTGGGTGGAACTGGGTCTCTTGATTCCTTTTTCTGTGAATTTTCTTCTTTTCCAGGCCAAATATCCCCAGGCCTCCAAGATTCCTCAAACACCAATCCCTCTGGGTGCCCGGAACACCACCACCTGTGTGCAGCTTGAAGCTGCACCTCACGGAGCTGGGATGCGGGTCAGAGAACCCTGGGAATTTAAGCCCTAAACTTTACTGTGATCCAACTTTGCTGTTTGGAGGAGGGACAATGTGAAGGAAAGTCACGGGCATGACTCAGGTGGAGTTTACTAAAAACAAAACAAAATTTTGTTTTTCTTGATAAGCTGTGCTTTGTATTTGTGCAGCCTGTCTAATAGGCTAAGCGTAGGGACTTACACTTGTTCCTAATAAATTATATCCTGACAGTTCAACACAATGTTCTAATTTATCTTAGTGTTTTTTATTTTATTCCAGGTCTGTTATTCAATATATTCTTTTTGTTTCTAGCTTCTGGTGTGTGCAGTATTGCATAGTGAAAAGAATGTAGTTTAAGGTCATACTAACCTGGATTCAGGTGCTAGTTCTGCCACTTCCTAGCTATGCAACTTTGGACAACCATGGTGCTTAATTTTGCAGAACTTTCCGGTAATATCTGTAGCATTGTTTAGACTTAATGCTGTTTTTTAAGAGCAAAATGAGTAAGTCCACACCCTATAGGGTTGGCCCAGAGCCTTGGGGAAACAGTACCCCAGAGGGACTGTAATTTAGGAAGCAGAAACCTAAGTAACTTGGGAGTTATATGTTCAGAGAGCAAATGTGTGACCAGAAGGGATGGGCCACAGAAGAGAGGAGCAAGAAACTGCATTCTGGAGGAGAGAGACACTGAGCCCAACTTGATGGAGCTTTCTGGAACAGGCCTCACTGTGGCCTGAGTGAAACAGTTCTCACCTCAGTATGGACAACTTCATGCTGCTTTCATCATACCCACATCAGGCAACTGTCCCAACACAGCAATAAGCCAATTTCTCGAGACTACTGATAGGGGTCAGGAGGAACCTGGTCACTGGAAGAGAACATCCCCTGGTGAACTGGTATCTGGTGCATATACTTCAGTCTCCGGCGAGCTTCTCCTGAAGCACGTGTGACCCTGAGTAGACTTACTCTGGGCCAGGCCAGGACCCTCCACACTCACCCACTAGAGGGATGCCTCTTGTAGGACCACCTGCTGGGCCAACATCCTTTATTCTCACATTGACACCCTGACCTCATCTTCATCGCCATTTTGACCCACAATTAGCTGTCCTTTTCTCATGTGTAATTATGACAGACTTCTTGAGAAACTGGAACATGGCTCCCTCTGTGTGGCATTGCCACTATGACAGACCAGGACAATGTACATACAGCAACTATCCTGAAATGCTCCAAGACTCATCCTACTCCCTCCACCTCCTATCTCCCATCACCACCACCATTTCAGCTAACTGGACAGAAGCGAGCCAAAGACAAAGCCAACCTTCTTCCCAATGATATCACCTCTAACTAGCCACTGTCCTATGAGTACAGCATTTCAAAGCGATGATTAATCCCCCTATTGGTCATTCCCTGGCCTGTGTTGTTCTCAAGGGCATTGTGCTGAAGTGCCAATAGGGCATATTTACATATTTCTTTGATTTTTCTAACAAGCTTATAAAAATAAAAGCTGTTTTACATTGATGTGGATTTTATTTTTTAATTTTAACTGGATGTATGGTGGCTACTTGTATTCATAAAGAACCTCATTAAAAATCCATTCTAGAATCTTTCCAGGATAAATGTCAACACACAGAATCGAGTCTGAAAGATCCATTTTCTCCCTCTTTTTGAAAATTAGATCAACGTTTTCCAAAATCTGGCCTCTCTAGCCCTGTCTTATTTTCTATGCTTATCTCTGAGTTATCTTCACTCCTCAGGATGTAGTTTGTCCATATCAGGATTCTAACTGTTTTAAAATGGCTTTGGACTCTATTAAAACCTCTTTAAAACACCTTTTTAAAATGAAAAAATTTAAAACCACTGATATTACATATTCCCATCAAATTTAGCCACTATTACGGTGCCTTGGTGGCTCAGTTGGTTAAGCATCCAACTTCAGCCTAGGTCATGATCAAAAATAAATAAACATTTAAAAATTTTTTTAAAAGATTTAGCCACTATTACCATTTTGGCATATTTTGCTTCTGGTTTTCTTATTGTCTTTTCAGACATTTTTTTTTTCTTTTTAGACATTTTTAAAAAATGTTTATTTATTTTGAGAGAGAGAAAGAGAGGGTGAGTAGGTATTGAGTGTGGGAGGGGCAGAGAGAGAGGGGGAGAGAGAGAAAACTCCAAGCAAGCTCTGCACTGTCAGCACAGAGCCCAACAATGGGGTTCAATCTCACCAACTGTGAGATCATGACCTGAGTTGAAATAAAGAGTCAGACACTTAACCAGCGGAGCCACCCAGGTGCCCCATATGTTTGTCGATTTTTTTTTTAATGTTTATTTATTTTGAGAGAGAGAGAGACAGAGCATGAGCAAGGGAAGGGCAGAGAGTGAGGGAGACATAGAACCCCAAATGGGCTCCAGGCCCTGAGCTGTCAGCACAGAGTCTGGCATGGGGCTCGAACTCACAAACTGTGAGATCATGGCCTGAGCTGAAGTCGGACACTCAACTGACTGAGCCACCCAGGCACCCTTTAATTTAATCTTTTAAAGAAAATTCACTCCATTGTTTTTATAAGTGTGTCTTATAAAAAGAAGTTTATAATATTAAGTACAAAAATGTCAGTTAAATAGAAAGGTTTCTAACACCCGCCTCCCAGGTCCGCACAGAGTGATGACTACTGTTAACACTAGGTGAACAGTACATGTGGCGTCTCCCTCTGCATAAAGAGAGAAGGACAAAGGGAAAGAAATACATTCCTTACCCCCTGTCCACACCTCCCTGTTTCTGCTACTCATGTTCTTACTTCATTCCTCAGATGTTTCAACTTCGGGATTCTTTGGCAACCACAATTGTTCTGTTTTAGCTCACAAAGCAACCCTTTCAGCCTAGCTTCTCTGCCCCATGGTTCTTTCATGTTTGAGGATGGCCACTTGCTACCTCTCCGCTCCTGAGGCCTTTGCTGGCCCGAGCCCTGGGCTCAGACTTCTTTTCGGAAGCCCAGGTGCTATTGCAGTGTCTGTTGGGAAAGCTGGCAATCAGACTGAAATTTTTTTGGTGGAGAGGGGGTGGGCTCTAGTAGGTCTATTGACTTTTCTGTCTGATTGATGTCTTACAAATTTGTTCTTTGCCTCAAAATTCAATAGCTTAACTACACTTGAGGTTCACTATCAAGTTTTCCTAAAATATGGTGTGTTGTTTTGATGCAAAGTTCTGTTCTTTTTCAGAAAAATACTCTTGTGTTCTGTCTTCAGATGCATCTCCTGTTCCGTTTGTGAGATCTCTACCTCTGCTCCTGTGCAGATTGTCTTTGTCACTTCTACCTATTAGCTTCCTTCCTGTTTAATTTTCTTGTTGTTTCCAGCATCCTTCTCCAGGATTATACCAAACCTGTCCAACTTTGTTGGTAATTCAATTTCCATCAGTGTTAAGTTCCATCCCTTGCTTCTGACGAGGGAGCCTGAGGCAAGCTGAGGGCAAGTACAGACTGGTACACACCTCCCCCCCACCCCCCAAACTCCCCGCCAGTGGAATAAGTGTGATATTCCTCGACACTCCTGCCACCCCAGAACAAAGGCAAGAGGTTTACTTGCCATGGTGATGTGGGAAACCAAGGCAAATGAAAACTTAAATTCCCTTACTGCCTGCAGCCTGTTGACAAGTCCTTGAAACGGGCAGAGTGACCTCCCTCTGGAGCTCAGCTGCCTCAAGGATGACATTTGCTGGGGACAAAACAGAACCTTAGCTTCACGTGATCCCGACCTGGAGGACCCTGTATGTCTACTTCCTTTATCTCAACTGCCCCAAGACACAAGGTGGCCAGTGCACTCCATGCTTATGGCCCTGATATACATCTGAAAGGTCTCATGACTGAGGTTCCATTAAAGCAGGGGTTCCTTAGCAACAGCCAGCCCCCTCAGGGTCCTGGAAACCTGGCTTTCAAAATACCTTAGAGACTTGCTCTATCCCTGACCCCCTCCCAACCTGAGGGGATATAGTGAGTTACCTGTCACAACCCCAGTGCAGCTCTTCCCGCCCACGGGTCCTGTCCCCAGGCTTTGATAAAATCACCTTTTAGCACCAAAGACGTCTTCAAGAATTCTTTCTTGGCCACTGGCTCCGGACCACCCCATGAACTCCCACCACCCCAAAATGTCATCACTTCTGTAATCCATTTGTTAATTAACAGTCTTATCCTCAGCAAGTTGACGATGTCAACTTCCTTTCAATTTCCTCCTGTAATTGTTCTCCATCTTGACTGTTTTGTTGACTTCATATTCTTTTAAATGATTGTGTGGTAGTGAAACAACTGGAAGGCGTTTGCTTCTATTCCTTGAAGTTATGTTTTCTCTTAGGTTGGTCTCTTCTTCTTTTCTCTTTGTTACCCTTCCCCCCTTTCCTTCTTTTTTGTTTGTTGAAACACTAGCTGCCCTGTCAGTCATCACCATCTTACTCATGTCTGCATACCTCTTCCCCCAGGTGCTTTTCCGGTCTCAAGAGAAGTGCGAGATCTGGGTGTTTTGTGCTCTTTCCAGTTGAGGGATCAGTGAACACAGGCAGAGAACTCAGCCTGCGAAGTGCAAAGTTTTGTAATAACCCTGCAGCTCTCATTTCTCTCCTGAGATTTCATGAAATCTCTTTTACTCTCTTTACTGACATTGGGTTTCAATTTTTCTTAGTTCTTTCTGCACTTTCAATCTAAAAATGGTTTTCCTTAACGTGGGAGACAGACTCACGTTAGAAGTTAATAAATTTCACATCCTGTATGTTTTCTATCAATATCCTACCACCAGCCGCAAGCAACAATAAACAGTAAGCATAAGACTTCTCTCTTCACTGTCCTCCGTATTTTAGCCTGTTTGTAGCCCTAATTTTAGATTCCATGTATTTGAATCTATTCTTACTACTTTACATCCTTCTCACAGGTGTAAAACACTTTAAAATCTTATCAGAGTATTGTGGATAATTGTGCTTATTTCTCTCCTTTTAATCTTCAATCATATAAGTTACAATTGCAGCAAGAACTGTTTTAGTATTTTTGCCCCATTTAGAAATATCTCATCTTTTAGAATCTCAGCTGAAGGGGCACCTGGGTGGCTCAGTTGGTTGAGTGTCCAGCTTCAGCTCAGGTTCATGGATTCAAGCCCCACATCGGGCTCTGTGCTGACAGCTAGCTCAGAGCCTGAAGCCTGCTTCGGATTCTGTGTCTGCCTCTTGCTCTGACCCTCCCCTGTTCATGCTGTCTCTCTCTGTCTCTCAAAAAATAAAAATAAATAAAAAAAGAATCTCAGCCGAAATCAAGTTAGTCTGCCTACCGTCTACGGCAAATGTCAGACCACTTGGCCTTATCTGCCTCGGCTGGATAAGATGAACAATTGAAATTCTAAAGTTAGATGAAAACTTTCTCCAAAGTTATAATACTTCTTTAAGAAAAGCAAAGTCATTGTCTTAGTCTTAAAAGTAAATTTCTCAGTAGTATACATTTGATAAGTACTTACTATATGCCAGCCAATACATGAGTGAAATATAAAAATGACCAAGATATGGTCCCTGTTTTCCAGAATCTTGGATTTTAAACAACTGTACTTTATTAATAATAAAAGCTAAGATATTTTATGTCAAGTATTCTTTTAGGTACTTTATGTACTCTATCTCATGTAAGTCCTAATAATGGTTTGAGGTAGGTCCTGACATTACTACCATTTGAAAGTTGGGGAAATGGGAGGGAGCGGCAAGATGGCGGAGAAGTAAGGAGCCCCATTACCTCCGTCCACCCACAATTATCAAACTGAGAAGAATTAAAAAGCCACAGCTCTCTGATCTCCAAGAACGGAGGTGTGCGAACTGACCCCTTATCGACAGCAGTCTCACGGTTGCCTGAGTAAGTGGGTGCGAACGGGGACCGGGACCGGAGACTTTAGGGGAGGGAGCGCTGGCTTCGGAGACAAAGCGCCGAGCGCCCAGAGGCTTGGCTCTGGGCCCGCTGAAACCCGCATGTCCCCAGGCGTGTCCCCAGGTGCACCGCTCCTAGCCCAGCGGGGAGGCCGGGAGCCTGGAGGCGGACAGGTCAGGGGATCCGCACAGTGCGGGGCAGCCGAGAGAGAGCCTGAAGGTGCACAGATTCCCCGACAGTCGCTCACGGGGGGCGCCGGGTATCCAGAGGCGCACTGACCTTCACAGCTGCCCGCGGTACCGCCGGGCAAGGCAGGAGAGAGACCAGGGGAAGAGAAGTAGAGACTGAATCCCCCACAGCGCAATCCCTGCAGAGGAGAGATTCAGCCCCCGGGACTGAGGGCCACTGAGCGCTGAGGGAGAGATCTGTCCCTTCAGCGGGGGCGTCAGTCGGACCAGGCAGCTCACCGACTGCAGGTGGAGCCAGGGGAGAACTCTGACTTCACAATCCCCCTATTTGATCCCGACCAGAAAGCTACCCATCTGTAGGCAATTTTAACTGTGGTGGCAATATGGAGTGTGCGGGCAAGGACTTAGAAACCGGGCAGAACTTAGAAAACAGAAACAATTAGATCCGCCCGAGGCACAAGAAGGTTGGACTCCAGAGAGTGGCTGGAACGCATGGTCTGAGGGGGACTTGGGGCGCCCGACGCCATTCTTCTCTTCTCATCCACCAAGGCGGGGCCCTTGGGACCCGACCCACCTGCACCAAGCCATGGCCAAGATCAACTCTCACCATCCAGATAGTTTTTCCTTTATACCATCCTTATCTCCCCCAACCCCCATTGCAGGTTTTAAGCCCTCAGACTGTGCTTTATCTCTGACTGTTGCTGTCCCCCCCCACTCCCCGCCTGCTTTTTTTTCTTTCTCCTTTTGTTTTTTTCTCTTCTTTTTTTTTTTTCTCTTCTCTTTTCTTTCCTGTTCCTTTTTTTCTTTCCCCCTTAGGTTTGCTTCTTTATCAGTACATTTGTGTGCTTGTCTTCTCTGTGTGTCTGTTTTCCTTTTCAGGGCTACCTCAAGAAACAACCCAAAGCACACATAGTGGAAAATCCCAAATATCGCTGAGTAGGGAAATAAATTAATCAGAGGCATAACAAGAGAAACCCAGAGACACCATTAAAAGAACATCTTCTGAAACGACAGACCCTAGACACTCCAAGAGCCTCCTTCTATAGAGGAATACTAATAATCGCACAGT